>NC_091233.1:4905779-5055779 GCF_040958095.1 Procambarus clarkii | reverse complement strand
CGAGCATTGACTCTTGGATCCCGCCTTTCCAGCTATCGGTTGTTTACAGCAATGACTCCTGTCCCATTTCCCTATCATACCTAGTTTTAAAAGTATGAATAGTATTTGCTTCCACAACCTGTTCCCCAAGTGCATTCCATTTTTCCACTACTCTCACGCTAAAAGAAAACTTCCTAACATCTCTGTGACTCATTTGAGTTTCCAGTTTCCACCCATGTCCCCTCGTTCTGTTATTATTACGTGTGAACATTTCATCTATTTCCACTTTGTCAATTCCCCTGAGTATTTTATATGTCCCTATCATATCTCCTCTCTCCCTTCTTTTCGCTAGTGTCGTAAGGTTCAGTTCCTTCAGCTGCTCTTCATATCCCATCCCTCGTAACTCTGGGACAAGCCTCGTCGCAAACCTCTGAACCTTCTCCAGTTTCTTTATGTGTTTCTTCAGGTGGGGGCTCCATGATGGCGCGGCATACTCTAAGACGGGTCTCACGTAGGCAGTGTAAAGCGCCCTAAAAGCCTCCTCATTTAGGTTTCTGAATGAAGTTCTAATTTTCGCCAGTGTAGAGTACGCTGCTGTCGTTATCCTATTTATATGTGCCTCAGGAGTTAGATTAGGTGTCAGATCCACTCCCAGGTCTCTTTCTCGAATCGTTACAGGTAGGCTGTTCCCCTTCATTGTGTACTGTCCCTTTGGTCTCCTGTCACCTGATCCTATTTCCATAACTTTACATTTACTGGTGTTAAACTCCAGTAGCCATTTCCCTGACCATCTCTGCAGCCTGTTTAAGTCCTCTTGGAGGATCCTACAATCCTCGTCTGTCACAACTCTTCTCATTAATTTTGCGTCATCCGCAAACATTGACATGTATGATTCCACTCCTGTAAACATATCATTTACGTAAATTAGAAAGAGGATTGGTCCCAGCACCGATCCTTGAGGTACTCCACTTGTTACTGTTCGCCAGTCCGACTTCTCGCCCCTTACCATTACCCTCTGGCTCCTTCCTGTTAGGTAGTTCTTCACCCATACTAGGGCCTTTCCGCTTACTCCTGCCTGCCTCTCAAGTTTGTATAGCAGTCTCATGTGCGGTACCGTATCAAAGGCCTTTTGGCAGTCAAGAAATATGCAGTCTGCCCAGCCTTCTCTGTCCTGCCTTATCCTTGTTACTTTATCATAGAATTCTAAGAGGTTTGTTAGGCATGATTTCCCTGTCCAGAACCCATGTTGGTGCTTGTTTACAAACCCAATGCTCTCCAGGTGCTCAACAAGTCTTAGCCTAATTATTCTTTCAAGTATTTTGCAGGGGATGCTTGTCAGTGATACGGGTCTGTAGTTAAGTGCCTCCTCCCTATCACCTTTTTTGAAAATCGGTACGACATTTGCCTCCTTCCAGCAACTGGGCAATTCTCCCGACATAAATGACTCATTAAAGATCATTGCCAGAGGCACGTTGAGAGCCTGCGCTGCCTCTTTAACTATCCACGGTGATACTTTGTCTGGTCCAACAGCTTTATTTGCATCCAGTGTTGTCAACTGTTTCATTACATCCTCTGCTGTCACCTCTATATCTGATAGTCTTTCATCTTGGGTAATCTCTTCTAACAATGGGAGCTGCTCAGGCTCGGTTGTGAACACTCCATGGAATTTTGCATTCAGTACCTCGCAGATTTCCTTGTCGCTTTCTGTATATGCCCCTTCTGTTTTCCTCAGTCTTGTCACTTGGTCATTTACCGACATCTTCCTTCTTATATGGCTATGTAGTAATTTTGGTTGCTTTATCGCTTTGACTGCAATATCATTCTCATAATTTCTTTCCGACACTCGTCTTATGTTAATGTAATCATTCCTAGCTCTGTTACATCTAATCCTGTTGTCCTCGGTCCTTTGTCTTCTGTACTTCCTCCACTCCCTCCTGCTTCTCACCTTTGCTTCCTGACACTGTCTATTAAACCATGGGTTATTATATTCCCTCCTGCTTTTTTCCTTTATTGTTGGAATAAATCTCTCTTCAGCCTCCTTGCATTTCAATATGACTTGGTTCACCATACCTTGCACTGTTTTTCCTCAAAGTTCTTCCTCCCACTGCACTTCTCCCAGGTAGTCCCTTATCCTTCTGTAGTCCCCTTTTCTGTAATCAAGTCTCCTTTCCCGGACCTCTTGTCCTTTGGTCACAATTTTAAGCTCCATCATGTAGTCAAAGACTAAGACACAATGGTCACTAGCTCCTAGTGGTATTTCAAGTTCCAACTGCTCGATGTCTTCTGCATTCTGGGTGAAAATGAGATCTAATAGGCTGGGCGTATCCCCTCCTCTTTCCCTAGTATCTTCTTTCACATGCTGTGTTAGGAAATTCCTGTCAATAACGTTTACCAGCTTCGCTCCCCAGGTCTCCTCCCCGCCATGGGGATTCCTCGTTTCCCAATCTATCTCTCCGTGATTTAGGTCCCCCATGACCAGCAGCTTCGCTCTCATTCTATGCGCTAAAGTTGCTGTCCTCTGCAGTTCATCTATACATGTCTTGTTGCTGTCCTCGTACTCCTGCCTGTGCCTTCTACTGTTTGGTGGGGGATTGTAGAGTATCAAGATTACAATCTTCTTCCCATCCACTGTCAGAGTTCTATGTATGAAGCTCGTGCTTTCATTGGTACCCGGATTTTCCAGCTCATCAAACTTCCATTTCTGCTTTATTAGTAGTGCCACTCCTCCTCCCTGTCTCTGTGTCCTTTCTTTTCTTATCACCTGGTACCCCTCTGGAAAGATTGCATCCGAGATCATGCCATTTATTTTAGTTTCCACTATTGCCACTATGTCTGGGTCTGCCTCACTAACTCTTTCTTTTATCTCTTCTGCTTTATTGGCTACCCCATCAGCATTGGTGTACCAAACCTTGAGACTCTTCTTGGAAACTCGGGTGTCAGAGTTCCCCCTTTCACCAGGGGTCTAGGGGGCAAGTGGGGGCTGTGGGGGTGAGTAGGGGGGTGCTAGGGGGGTGCCTGGGAGTGCCTGGTAGGCGAATGGGGTCTGGGCATCTAGGGGGGTATGAAGGGCATAATGGGTCTGAAAGTTAGGGGTCTGAATAGCATAGGGGGGTTGAGAAATAGAGTAAGACTGAGAGTCAGATAGAGGTTGAGAGGTTGGGGGGGGAGAGGGATACTGAGGGCAGAGGGCTGAGATGAGAATGGAGCATGGGTGCTGGGAGTGGAAGAGAGGGTGTATTAGTTAGGGGGGAATCGAAGGTAGGTGGGGGTTTTGGGGTAGAAGAGGGGAAGAGGGAGATGGAGGAAGGTGTTAGGGGTCACAAGGTGAGGGGGTTAAATGTGGGCTGGAGGTGCATAGGAGGGGTGAGGGTTGGGTGGGGTTTGGGGGTGAGTGGAAGAGGGGTGCAGTGGAAGCTGGGATGGAGTAGATGGAATTGAAGTCAATGGGGTAGAAGGGGCAGGGGATTAGGAAGGGGTAGTTGGGGAGGGGGGATGGGAAGGTGGGTTTGGGGAGGGCATGGCTTGACCCACTGGGGTCGTTGACAGGTGTGATGTAGCAGGGGCAGGGGAATCATTGTGTGTGTGTGTGTGTGTGTGTGTGTGTGTGTGTGTGTGTGTGTGTGTGTGTGTGTGTGTGTGTGTGTGTGTGTGTGTGTGTGTGTGTGTGTGTGTGTGTGTGTGTGTGTGTGTGTGTGTGTGTGTGTGTGTGTGTGTGTGTGTGTGTGTGTGTGTGTGTGTGTGTGTGTGTGTGTGTGTGTGTGTGTGTGTGTGTGTGTGTGTATTCACCTAGTTGTATTCACCAGGTTGTGCTTGCCGTGGTTGAGCTTTGTTCTTTCGGCCCGCCTCTCAACTGTAAATCAACTGGTATGAACTACTTTACAATTTTTATTTTTTCTACACACACACACACCCACACACACACACACAAGTTTCGGAAAAAACTGAATTACCGAAGAGGAAAATATGACGAGATGAGGAACTTCCTCAGGGGAATACCATGGGAAACAGAACTTAGAGACAAGAATGTGCAGGTCATGATGGATATTATCACCCAAATGTGCCAGGAAGCTGCAGACAGGTTTATCCCCGTCCAAAAGGAGAAAAACGAAAAACAACAGAAAAACCCAAGGTTCAACCAGGAATGTAAGGTAGCGAAACAACTGAGTAAAAGAACATGGAGAAACTACAGAAATAACAGAACACCAGAGAGCAGGGAGAGATACCAGAGGGCCAGAAATGAGTACATCAGAGTGAGGAGGGAAGCAGAGAGACAGTTTAAAAATGACATCGCGAGTAAAGCCAAGACCCAACCAAAGCTGGTCCACAGCCATATCAGGAAGAAAACAGCAGTGAAGGAACAAGTGATAAAGCTGCGGAAAGGGGAGAACAGATACACAGAGAATGACAAGGAGGTGTGTGAAGAACTCAACAAGAGATTCCAGGAGGTCTTCACAATAGAATAAGGAGAAGCCCCTGCACTAAATGAGGAGGCGGCAAACCAAGCAACCTTGGAGGAATTTGACCTCACCAGTGATGAGGTCAAAAGGTGTCTGCTGGAGCTGGATGTGACAAAGGCTGTTGGGCCTGATAGAATCTCACCATGGATACTAAAGGAAGGTGCAGAAGCACTAAGTGTGCCACTCTCTATGGTGTATATCAGGTCACTGGAAACAGCAGACTTACCAGAAAGTTGAAAGACAGCTAACATGGTCCCAATATACAAAAAGGGTGACAGGCAAGAGGCACTGAATTACAGGCCAGTTTCCTTAACTTGTATACCATGCAAGGTGCTGGAGAAGATCGTGAGGAAAAGGCTCGTAGAGCATTTGGAGGGAAATAACTTTGTAACGCACCACCAACATGGGTTCAGAGATGGTAAATCGTGTCTCACAGGTTTAATAGAATTTTATGACCAGGCAACGAAAATTAGGCAGGAAAGAGAAGGGTGGGCCGACTGCATTTTCCTGGATTGCCAAAAAGCCTTTGACACAGTACCCCATAAAAGGCTGTTAAAAAAGTTTGAGCAACAGGCAGGAGTAAAAGGGAAGGTGCTCCAGTGGATAAGGGAGTACTTAAGCAACAGGAAACAGCGAGTAACGGTGAGGGGGGAGACATCAGAGTGGCGAGATGTCACCAGCGGAGTCCCACAGGGCTCAGTACTTGGACCCATCCTGTTTCTAATATATGTGAACGATCTTCCAGAGGGAATAGACTCATTCCTCTCGATGTTTGCAGATGATGCAAAAATTATGAGAAGAATCAAGACGGATGAAGATAGACAGAGACTACAGGATGACCTGGATAAACTGGAGGAATGGTCTAGAAAATGGCTGCTGAAGTTCAACTCGGGAAAGTGTAAGGTGATGAAATTAGGCGAAGGGAGCAGGAGGCTGAACACAAGGTATCATCTGGGAGGGGAAATCCTGCATGAATCAAATAGAGAGAAGGATCTGGGGGTTGATATCACACCGAACCTGTCCCCAGAGGCCCACATCAAAAGAATATCATCAGCGGCATATGCTAGACTGGCCAACATAAGAACTGCCTTCAGAAACTTGTGTAAGGAATCTTTCAGAACCCTGTATACCACTTATGTAAGACCAATCCTGGAGTATGCAGCTCCAGCCTGGAGTCCATACCTAGTTAAACACAAGACAAAGTTAGAGAAGATTCAGCGGTATGCCACCAGGCTCGTCCCGGAACTGAGAGGATTCAGCTACGAGGAAAGGCTAAAGGAGCTGAACCTCACATCCCTGGAAAACAGAAGAGTAAGGGGAAACATGATAACCACCTACAAAATTCTCAGGGGAATTGACAGAGTGGACGAAGACAAACTCTTCAGCACGGGTGGGACACGAACCAGGGGACACATGTGGAAACTTAGTACCCAGATGAGCCACAGAGACGTCAGAAAGAATTTTTTTAGGGTCAGAGTAGTTAATAAATGGAATGCACTAGGAAGTGATGTGGTGGAGGCTGACTCCATACACAGTTTCAAATATAGATATGATAGAGCCCAATAGGCTCAGGAATCTGTACACCAGTTGATTGACAGTTGAGAGGCGGGACCAAAGAGCCAAAGCTCAACCCCCGCAAGCACAATTAGGTGAGTACACACACACACACACACACACACACACAGACACACACACACACACACACACGCACACACGCACACACGCACACACGCACGCACACACACACACACACACACACACACACACACACACACACACACCGCCCCTCTCTCCATCTCTTCCCCCCCTCCCTTTCTACTTTCTTCTCACTTCAGTGGAAGGGTCGGATCCTCCCCACCCACCCATTTATCTCTCCCTTTATCACTCCCTTTTTCTCTCTCTTTCTCTCTCTCTTCCTCTCTCTCTCTCTCTCCCTCCCCCATTCCGCTCTGCCCTCCTGACAAATCCTATCATGGCACAACTATAGGAACAGGGTCAAGCATGGCAGCCAGAGGTACCAGGGGAACAGGGAAGAGCCAAGGTGACGAAATGAAGGAAATGTTCGCCCAGTTTCTGGAGGACATCAAGAGTGAGATGCAAGAAATGATGCAGGAAATGAAGAACGAAATAAGCAACCTGAAAAGAGAGTTGACAGCAGCAAAGGAGGAGATTAGGGCCCCTCAAAGAGAATGGTATCGAGGCTGAGAATCAGAAAACCAGCCAAGGAGAAGGTGGTAATAGTTTTTTGGATGAGAATGCCACAATAAAAGCAACATTTGTGGAAATACTAAAAAAAATAACTCTGAAGTAATGACTGCAGTGATGGAGGTGGCCATGAAAGCAGCCACCTCACAGGAGGCAGCACGCTCCACTAGCCAACTGCTGGAAAGGAACAGATCAGTGGTTGCTGTGGGTATTAAAGAGCAGGAAGGCTCTAATAGGACAGAGTGGAATGACAAGGACAAAGCAGCAGTGAATGAAGTACTAAAGGCACTAGACATGGAAGGGGCTGAGCATAGCATTGAGAAGGTTTTCAGGCTAGGCTGGTACAACAAAGACCGAGACCGAATGATAAAGATAGTGTTTGCAAACGAGAGCACAAAGGAGAAGATCCTATCAAGGAAGAGCTCCCTGAAAAACGTGGGAAAATTTAAAAATGTATTCCTCCAGAGAGACATGACAAGGGAGGAGAGAGCCGTGGCGGCAGAAGCAAGGAAGAGGCGCAGGGCGAGAGGGGAAAACCAGGAAGTCACAGCTCCCAACACAACACCCCCAGAGGCGAGGGGGGAACCCACAACCAGCTACCCAGTAACACCAGAAGGGAGGACAACCCCGCCTCCCTCCTCTGCATAGAAAACCCCCACTCCCCCAAACCTTCCCTGCCCCCACTCAAATGTTAAGCCAAATCTTCCTACCCCCACACCCAATCCCCACCCTTCTACCCCTCCCCTCCTCCCGAGTCCTCTTTCCCCCCCCCTTTCCTTCCCGTCCTCCCTCCCCTTTCACCCCATACCCTCCCTGTCCCTCCCCCTTCACTGGATCCCCCGCCCCTCAGCCCAGTATCCTCTGAGACCCTATTATCCACCTCACAGGTCCTCACACCCATGGAACAGCCTCCCCCACCAGCAGAACACTCACCAAGGAGGCGATTTGAGAAGGGACAAAAGAAAGTGAGCCTCAAAGCGATGTACACTAACATAGATGGAATTACAAATAAAGCAAATGAGCTTAGAGAACTGGTACTAGAGGAAAACCCAGACATAATAGCCCTCACAGAAACAAAGATCACAAAAAACGATAACAAACGCAGTGTTCCCACAGGACTACTATGTTATGAGGAAAGAGAGGGAAGGAAGAAGTGGGGGTGGTGTAGCTCTGCTGGTAAGAAAAGGCTGGGATTTTGAGGAGATGGATATTCAGGGCTGTGAAGGTTTCAGTGACTACATAGCAGGTACTGTAACAAATGGAGGGAAAAAAATTATAGTCGTAGTCATATATAATCCACCACCAAATGACAGAAGACCTAGACAGGAATATGATAGAAACAACATAGCCACCATTAACATAATAGAAAGAGCAGCTTCTGTTGCTAGCAGGAATAGATCTGGACTACTAATTATGGGTGACTTCAACCATGGGAAGATAGATTGGAAGAACAGAGACCCGCATGGAGGACCAGAAACATGGAGAGCTAAGCTGCTGGACGTGGCAACAAGAAACTTTCTAAGCCAGCACATCAAAGAACCAACAAGAATGAGAGGAGAAGATGAACCAGCAATACTTGATTTGATATTTACCCTAAATGAGTGGGATATAAGGGAAGTTAAGATGGAAGCGCCCTTGGGAATGAGTGACCACAGTGTATTGAACTTTGAGTACCTGGTATAGCTAGGACTTATCTCCCCCCAAAAAGAACTAGGAATGAAAAGGCTGGCATACAGAAAGAGGAATTATGAACAGATGAGAAGTTTCCTAAGTGAAATACCTGGGGACACAGACCTCAGAGATAAGTCTGTACAGGGTATGATGGACAATGTTACCCAAAAGTGTCAGGTGGCAGTAAACAGGTTCATCCCGGCCCAAAGGGAAAAATCCGAGAAGCAACAGAAGAATCCATGGTATAATAGGGCATGTAAGGAAGCGAAGAAACTGAACAAAAGGGCGTGGAGGAACTTCCGGATTAACAGAACACCAGAAAGCAGAGAGAGATACCAGAGAACCAGGAATGAGTACGTCAGGGTGAGAAGAGAAGCAGAGAAAAGTTTTGAAAATGATATAGCAAACAAAGCCAAGACCGAACCAAAGCTACTCCACAGTCACATCAGAAGAAAAACAACAGTGAAAGAACAGGTATTGAAACTTCGAACAGGCGAGGACAGGTATACAGAGAATGACAGAGAGGTGTGTGAAGAACTCAACAAGAGGTTCCAGGAGGACTTCACAATAGAACAAGGTGAGGTCACTGTGCTAGGAAAAAGGGAGGTAAACCAGGCGACTTGGAAGAGTTCGAAATTACGAGAGAGGAGGTCAAGAGACACCTGCTGGATCTTGATGATAGAAAGGCTGTTGGTCCAGATGGGATCTCACCATGGGTACTGAAAGAGTGTGCAGAGGCACTTTGCTTGCCACTCTCCATAGTGTATAGTAAGTCACTGGAGACGGGAGACTTACCAGAAATATGGAAGACAGCGAATATGTTCTCAATATACAAAAGGGCGACAGGCAAGAGACACTGAACTACAGGCCAGCGTCCTTGACTTGTATACCATGCAAGGTGATGGAGAAGATCGTGAGAAAAACCTGGTAACACATCTGGAGAGAAGGGACTTCGTGACAAATCGCCAACATGGGTTCAGGGAGGGTAAATCTTGCCTTACAGGCTTGATAGAATTCTACGATCAGGAGACAAAGATTAAGCAAGAAAGAGAGGGCTAGGCGGACTGCATTTTCTTGGATTGTCGGAAAGCCTTTGACACAGTACCGCATAAGAGGCTGGTACATAAACTGGAGAGACAGGCAGTTGTAGCTGGTAAGGTGCTCCAGTGGATAAGGGAGTATCTAAGCAATAGGAAGCAGAGTTACGGTGAGGGGTGAGACCTCCGATTGGCGTGAAGTCACCAGTGGAGTCCCACAGGGCTCTGTACTCGGTCCTATCTTGTTTCTGATATATGTAAATGATCTCCCGGAGGGTATCGATTCATTTCTCTCAATGTTTGCAGACGATGCTAAAATTATGAGAAGGATTATAACAGAAGAGGACTGTTTGAGGCTTCAAGAAGATCTAGACAAGCTGAAGGAATGGTCGAACAAATGGTTGTTAGAGTTTAACCCAACCAAATGTAATGTAATGAAGATAGGTGTAGGGAGCAGGAGGCCAGATACAAGGTATCATCTGGGAGAGGAAATTCTTCAGGAATCAGAGAAGGAAAAAGACTTGGGGGTTGATATCACGCCAGACCTGTCTCCTGCAGCACATATCAAGCGGATAACATCAGTGGCATATGCCAGGCTGCCCAACATACGAACGGCATTCAGAAACTTGTGTAAAGAATCATTCAGAACTTTGTATACCACATATGTCAGGCCAATCCTGGAGTATGCAGCCCCAGCATGGAGTCCATATCTAGTCAAGGATAAGACTAAACTGGAAAAGGTTCAAAGGTTTGCCACCAGACTAGTACCCAAGCTGAGAGGTATGAGCTACGAGGAGAGACTACGGGAATTAAACCTCACTTCACTGGAAGACAGAAGAGTTAGAAGGGACATGATCACCACATTCAAGATTCTGAAGTGAATTGATAGGGTAGATAAAGACAGTCTATTTAACACAAGGGGAACACGCACAAGGGACACAGGTGGAAACTGAGTGCCCAAATGAGCCACAGAGATATTAGAAAGAACTTTTTTAGTGTCAGAGTGGTTGACAAATGGAATGCATTAGGGGGTGATGTGGTGGAGGCTGACTCCAAACACAGTTTCAAGTGTAGATATGATAGAGCCCGATAAGCTCAGGAATCTGTACACCTGTTGATTGACGGTTGAGAGGCGGGACCAAAGAGCCAGAGCTCAACCCCTGCAAACACAACTAGGTGAGTACTACTAGGTGAGTACACACACACACACACACACACACACATTTGTACTCACAGATAGGTGAGTACAAATAGGTGAGTACACACACACACACAGTGAGTTTTCACTACCGAGCCTGAGCAGCTCCCATTGTTAGAAAGGATTACCCCAGATGAAAGACTATCAGATATAGAGGTGACAGCAGGGGAGGTAATGAAACAGTTAACAACACTCGATGCAACTAAAGCAGTTGGACCAGACAAAGTATCACCCTGGATACTAAAAGAAGTAGCGCAGGCCCTCAGCATGCCTCTGGCAATGATCTTTAGTGAGTCACTTATGTCGGGAGAATTGCCCAGTTGCTGGATGAAGGGAAATGTCGTATCGATCTTCAAGAAAGGCGATAGGGAGAAGGCACTTAACTACAGACCTGTATCACTGACAAGCATCCCCTGCAAAATACTGGAAAGAATAATTAGGCTACGATTGGTTACACACCTGGAGAACGTTAGGTTTGTGAACAAACATCAACATGGGTTCTGGAAAGGGAAATCGTGCCTAACAAACCTTTTGGAATTCTATAATAAAATAACGAGGATATGACAGAAAAGAGATGATTGGGCAGACTACATATTTCTGGACTGCCAAAAAGCCTTTGATACAGTACCGTACATGAGACTGCTGTTCAAACTCGAGAAGCAGGCAGGGGTAGGAGGAAAGGCCCTAGCATAGATAAGGAACTACCTAACAGGAAGGAGCCAAAGAGTTACGATAAGGGGCGAGAAGTCGGACTGGCGAACAGTAACGAGTGGAGTACCACAAGGATCGGTGCTGGGACTAATTCTATTTCTAGTATACGTTAACGACAAGTTTACAGGAGTAGAGTCCTACATGTCGATGTTCGCGGATGACGCAAAGTTGATGAGAAGAGTTGTGACAGATGAGGATTGCAGGATCCCACAATAGGACCTGAACAGGTTGCAGAGATGGTCAGAGAAAGGGCTACTGGAGTTCAACACGAGCAAATGTAAAGTTATGGAAATGGGACAAGGAGATAAGAGACCAAAGGGACAGTACACAATGAAAGAGAACTGCCTATCTATGACGACGTGAGAAAGAGACCTGGGCATGGACGTAACACCTAATCTATCTCCTGAAGCACATAAATAGGATAACGACAGCACCGTACTCTACATTGGCAAAAGTTAGAGCATCATTCAGGAACCTAAGCAAAGAGGCATTTAGGGCGCTTTACACTGCCTACGTGAGGCCAGTCTTAGAGTATGCCACTTCATCATGGAGTCCCCATCTGAAGAAGCATATAAGGAACTGGAAAAGGTTCAGAAGTTTGCAACGAGACACGTTCCAGAGTTACGAGGGATGGGGTATGATGAGTGCCTGAGGGAACTGTGCCTCACGACACTAGAAAGAAGATGGGAGAGGGGGGACATGATACGAACATATAAAATACTCAGGGGTAATTGAGAGAGTGGACATAGACGAAATTTTCACACGGAACAGTAACAGAACGAGGGGACATGGGTGGAAGCTGGAAACTCAGATGAGTCACAGAGGTGTTAGGAAGTTTTCTTTTAGCGAGAGAGTAGTGGGAAAATGGAATGCACTTAAGGTGCAGGTTGTTGAAGCAAATACTACTCATAATTTTAAAACTAGGTATGATAAGGAAATTGGACAGGAGTCATTGCTGTAAATAACCGATGCTCGAAAGGCGTGATCCAAGAGTCAAGGCTCGATCCTGCAGACACAATTAGGTCAGTACAATTAGGTGATTATACACACACCCAGGAAGCAGCTCTGTAACAGCAGGTCTAACTCCCAGGTACCTATTTACTGCTAGGTAACGGGCATTCAGAGTGAAAGAAACTTTTCCCATTTGTTTGTATCTGGTCCGGGAATCGAACCCGAGCAACAGAATTAGGAGTCCTGCGCACTGTCCACTCAGCTACCAGACCCCCTGTGTGTGAGTGTGAGTGTATATACTTACCTAGCTGTACTTACTTAGTTGTGCTTGCTGGGGTTGAGCTCTGGCTCTTTGGTCCCGCCTCTCAACTGAAAATCAACTAATGTACAGGTTTCTTAGCCTACTAGGCTCTATCATATCTACACTTAAAGCTGTGTATGGAGTCAGCCACCATCACATCACTTCCTAATGTATTCCGTTTGTCTACTACTTTGATACTGAAAAATTCTTTCTAACGTCTCTATGGCTCACCTGGGCACTCAATTTCCACCAGTGTCCCCTAGTGCGTGTGCCCCTTCTGTTAAATAGTCTGTCTTTATCTACCCTATCAATTCCTTTGAAAATCTTGAATGTGTTGATCAAGTCCCCTCTAACTCTTCTGTCTCCCAAATACTTGAGGTTTAATTCCCGTAGTCTCTCCTCGAAGCTCATACCCCTCAGTTTGGGTACTAGTCTGGTGGCAAACCTTTGAACCTTTTCCAGCTTATTCATATGCTTGACTAGATATGGACTCCATGCTGGAACTGCATATTGCAGGATTGGTCTGACATATGTGGAATACAAATTGTTGAAAGATTCCTTGCACAAGTTTCTAAATGCCGTTCTTATGTTAGCCAGCTTGACATATGCCCCCTTTTGATATGAGTTTCAGAGGACAGGCCAGGCGTGATATCAACCCCCAGGTCTTTCTCTCGCTCTGACTCTTGAAGTATTTCGTATCCTAAATGATACCTTCTATCTAGTTTCCTGCTCTCTACACCTATCTTCATTACATTACATTTGCTTGGTTTAAATCTAACAACCATTTGTTCGACCATTCCTGCAGCTTGTCCAGGTCTTCTTGAAGCCTCAAGCTGTCCTCCTCTGTCTTAATCCTTTAAATAACTTTGGTGTCGTCAACAAACATTGAGAGGAATAGAGTCTATACCCTCTGGGAGATCATTTACGAATATCACAAACATGATAGGCCCGAGTACAGAGCCCTGTGGGACTACACTGGTGACTTCACGCCAATCTGAGGTCTCAACTCTATCTGTAACTCTCTGTTTCCTATTGCTTAGGTACTCCCTTATCCACTGCAGCGCCCAAGCAGTTACTCCTGCCAGTTTCTCCAGCTTATGCATCAACCTTTTATAGGGTACTGTGTCAAAGGCTTTCCGACAGTCCAAAAAAATGCAGTCCGCCCATCCTTCTCTTTCTTGCTTAATCTTTGTCACCTGATCGTAGAATTCTCTTAAGCCTGTAAGGCAAGATTTACCCTCCCTGACCCCATGTTGATGGGTTGTCACTAAGTCCCATCTCTCCAGATGTGTTACCAGGTTTTTTCTCTCGATCTTCTCCGTCACCTTGCGTCGTATACAAGTTAAAGACACTGGCCTATAGTTCAGGGCCTCTTGTCTGTCATCCTTTTTGTATATTGGGACAACATTAGCCGTCTTCCATATTTCTGGTAGGTCTCCCATTTCCAGTGACCTACTATACACTATGGAGAGTGGCAAGTAAAACGCTCCTGCACACTCTTTCAATACCCATTGTGAGATTCGGTCCGGACCAACAGCCTTTCTCCATGTGTGTAATTACCTAAGTGTAATTACCTAAGTGTAGTTACAGGATGAGAGCTACGCTCGTGGTGTCCCGTCTTCCCAGCACTCTTTGTCATATAACGCTTTGAAACTACTGACGGTCTTGGCCTCCACCACCTTCTCACCTAACTTGTTCCAACCGTCTACCACTCTGTTTGCGAAAGTGAACTTTCTTATATTTCTTCGGCATCTGTGTTTAGCTAGTTTAAATCTATAACCTCTTGTTCTTGAAGTTCCAGGTCTCAGGAAATCTTCCCTATAGATTTTATCTATTCCCGTTTCTATTTTGTACGTAGTGATCATATCACCTCTATGTGTGTGTGTACTCACCTAGTTCACCTAGTTGTACTCAACAAGTTGTGTTTGCGGGGGTTGAGCTCTGGCTCTTTGGTCCCGCCTCTCAAACGTCAATCAACAGGTGTACAGATTCCTGAGCCTATTGGGCTCTATCATATCTACACTTTAAACTGTGTATGGAGTCAGCCTCCACCACATCACTTCCTAATGCATTCCATTTGTCAACCACTCTGACACTAAAAAAGTTCTTTCTAATATCTCTGTGGCTCATTTGGGCACTCAGTTTCCACCTGTGTCCCCATGTGCGTGTGCCCCTTGTGTTATATAGCCTGTCTTTATCTACCCTATCAATTCCCTTCAGAATCTTGGATGTGGTGATCATGTCCCCCCTAACTCTTAGGTCTTCCAGCGAAGTGAGGTTTAATTCCCGTAGTCTCTCCTCGTAGCTCATACCTCTCAGCTCGGGTACTAGTCTGGTGGCAAACCTTTGAACCTTTTCCAGTTTAGTCTTATCCTTGACTAGATATGGACTCCATGCTGGGGCTGCATACTCCAGGATTGGCCTGACATATGTGGTATATAAAGTTATGAACGATTCTTTTCACAAGTTTCTGAATGCCGTTCGTATGTTGGCCAGCCTGGCATATGCCGCTGATGTTATCCTCTTGATATGGGCTGCAGGAGACAGGTCTGGCGTGATATCAACCCCCAAGTCTTTTTCTTTCTCTGACTCCTGAAGAATTTCTCTCCCAGATGATACCTTGTATCTGGCCTCCTGCTCCCTACACCTATCTTCATTACATTACATTTGGTTGGGTTAAACTCTAACAACCATTTGTTCGACCATTCCTTCAGCTATTGTAGGTCTTCTTGAAGCCTCAAACAGTCCTCTTCTGTTATAATCCTTCTCATAATTTTAGCATCGTCCGCAAACATTGAGAGAAATGAATCGATACCCTCCGGGAGATCATTTACATATATCAGAAACAAGATAGGACCGAGTACAGAGCCCTGTGGGACTCCACTGGTGACTTCACGCCAATCGGAGGTCTCACCCCTCACCGTAACTCTCTGCTTCCTATTGCTTAGGTTCTCCCTTATCTACTGGAGCACCTTACCAGCTACACCTGCCTGTCTCTCCAGCTTATGTACCAGCCTCTTATGCGTTACTGTGTCAAAGGCTTTCCGACAATCAAAGAAAATGCAGTCCGCCCAGCCCTCTCTTGCTTAATCTTTGTCACCTGATCGTAGAATCGTGTGTGTGTACTCACCTATTTGTACTCACCTATTTGTGCTTGCAGGATCGAGCATTGACTCTTGGATCCCGCCTTTCCAGCTATCGGTTCTTTACAGCAATGACTCCTGTCCCATTTCCCTATCATACCTAGTTTTAAAAGTATGAATAGTATTTTATTTGCTTCCACAACCTGTTCCCCAAGTGCATTCCATTTTTCCACTACTCTCTCGCTAAAAGAAAACTTCCTAACATCTCTGTGACTCATCTGAGTTTCCAGTTTCCACCTATGTCCCCTCGTTCTGTTATTATTACGTGTGAACATTTCATCTATTTCCACTTTGTCAATTCCTCTGAGTATTTTATATGTCCCTATCATATCTCCTCTTTCCCTTCTTTCCTCTAGTGTCGTAAGGTTCAGTTCATGTAGACGCTCTACATATTCCATCCCTCGTAACTCTGGGACAAGCCTCGTCGCAAACCTCTGAACCTTCTCCAGTTTCTTTATGTGTTTCTTCAGGTGTGTGTGTGTGTGTGTGTGTGTGTGTGTGTGTGTGTGTGTGTGTGTGTGTGTTTACTCACTTAGTTGTACTCACTTAGTTGTGTTTGCGGGGGTTGAGCTCTGGCTCTTTGGTCCTGCCTCTCAACCGTCAATCAACAGATGTACAGATTCCTGAGCCTACTGGGCTCTATCATATCTACATTTAAAACTGTGTATGGAGTCAGCCTCCACCACATCACTGCCTAATGCATTCCATTCGTTAACTACTCTGACACTGAAAAAGTTCCTTCTAACGTCTCTGTGGCTCATGTGGGTACTCAGTTTCCACCTGTCTCCCCTTGTTCGCGTCCCACCAGTGTTGAATAGCTCATCCTTGTTTACCCGGTCGATTCCTCTGAGGATTTTGTAGGTTGTGATCATGTCTCCCCTTACTCTTCTGTTTTCCAGTGTCGTAAGGTGCATTTCCCGCAGCCTTTCCTCGTAACTCATGCCTCTTAGTTCTGGGACTAGTCTAGTGGCATACCTTTGGACTTTTTCCAGCTTCGTCTTGTGCTTGACAAGGTACGGGCTCCATGCTGGGGCCGGCTACTCCAGGATTGGTCTTACATATGTGGTGTATAAGATTCTGAATGATTCCTTACACAGGTTCCTGAACGCTGTTCTGATGTTAGCCAGCCTCGCATATGCCGTAGACGTTATTCTTTTTACGTGGGCTTCAGGAGACAGGTTTGGTGTGATATCAACTCCTAGATCTTTCTCTCTGTTCGTTTCATTAAGTACTTCATCTCCTATTCTGTATCCTGTGTTTGGACTCCTATTTCCACTGCCTAGTTTCATTACTTTGCATTTACTCGGGTTGATTTCAACAGTCATTTGTTGGACCATTCACTCAGTCTGTCTAGGTCATCTTGTAGCCTCCTACTATCGTCCTCAGTTTGAATCCTCATAATTTTTGCATCATCGGCAAACATTGAGAGAAACGATTCTATACCCTCTGGGAGATCATTTACATATATCAGAAACAGTATAGGTCCAAGGACTGACCCCTGCGGGACTCCACTCGTAACGTCTCGCCAATCTGAGACCTCACCCCTCACACTGACTCGTTGTCTCCTGTTGCTTAGGTACTCCTGTATCCAACGGAGTACCTTACCTTTCACTCCAGCCAGCATCTCCAGCTTTTTCACTAGCCTCTTGTGTGGCACTGTGTCAAATGCTTTCTGACAATCCAAAAATATGCAGTCCGCCCATCTTTCTCTTTCTTACCTTATTTTTGTTGCCTGGTCGTAGAATTCAAGTAAACCTGTGAGGCAGGACCTGCCATCCCTGAATCCATGTTGATGCTGTGTTACAAAGTTCTTTCGCTCCAGGTGCTCCACTAGCTTTCTTCGCACAATCTTCTCCATCAGCTTGCATGGTATGCAGGTTAGGGACACTGGCCTGTAATTCAGTGCCTCCTGTCTATCCTCTTTCTTGTATATCGGGACTATGTTAGCTGCTTTCCAAATTTCAGGCAGTTCCCCTGTTGCCAGTGATTTGTTATACACTATGGAGAGTGGTAGGCACAGTTCTTCTGCTCCTTCCTTCAGTATCCAAGGGGATATTCCATCTGGGCCTATAGCCTTTGTCACACCCAACTCTAGTAAACACTTCCTTACTTCCTCGCTGGTAATCTCAAACTCTTCCAGTGGTTCCTGGTTAGCTATTCCCTCTCTTATCTCTGGGATTTCTCCTTGCTCTAAGGTGAAGACCTCTTGGAACTTCTTATTCAGTTCCTCACACACTTCCTTGTCGTTTGTAGTGAATCCTTCTGCCCCTATCCTTAATTTCATAACCTATCCCTTTACTGTTGTTTTTCTCGTGATGTGGCTATGCAGCAATTTAGGCTGAGTCTTTGCCTTGCTTGCGATGTCATTTTCGTATTGCCTTTCTGCCTCTCTTCTCATCCTGAAATATTCATTTCTGGCATTCTGGTATCTTTCTCTGCTCTCCAGTGTCCTGTTATTCCTATAGTTTCTCCATGCCCTTTTACTTTGCTGCTTAGCTAGCCTACATCTCTGATTAAACCATGGGTTTCTCATCTTCATTTCACTGTTTTCCTTTTGGGCTGGGACAAACTTGTTTGCTTCGTCCCTGCATTTTTGCGTGATGTAGTCCATCATATCTTGGGCCGTCTTTTCCCTGAGCTCTGTTTCCCATGCTATATCTGTTAGGAATTTTCTCATCTCATCTCATCTATGTGTGTGTGTAAGTGTGTGTGCGTGTGTGTGTGTGTGTGTGCGTGTGTGTGTGTGTGTGTGTGAGTGTGTGTGTGTGTGTGTGTGTGTGTGTGTGTGTGTGTGTGTGTGTGTGTGTGTGTGTGTGTGTGTGTGTGTGTGTTTGTGTGTACTGCCCTATTTGTGCTTGCGGGGGTTGAGCTTCGGCTCTTTGGTCCCGCCTCTCAACTGTCAATCAACTTGTGTACAGATTCCTGAGCCTACTGGGCTCTATCATACCTACATTTGAAACTGTGTATGGAGTCAGCCTCCACCACATCACTGCCTAATGCATTCCATCCGTTAACTACTCTGAAACTGAAAAAGTTCCTTCTAACGTCCCTGTGGCGCATGTTGGTACTCAGTTTCCACCTGTCCCCTTGTTCGCGTCCCACCAGTGTTGAATAGTTTATCCTTGTTTACCCGGTCGATTCCCCTGAGGATTTTGTAGGTTCTGATCATGTCTCCCCTTACTCTTCTGTCTTCCATGGTCGTAAGGAACATTTCCCGCAGCATTTCCTCGTAACTCATGCCTCTTAGTTCTGGGACTAGTCTAGTAGCATACCTTTGGACATTTTCCAGCTTCGTCTTGTGCTTGACAAGGTACGGGCTCCACGCTGGGGCCGCATACTCCAAGATTGGTCTCACATATGTGGTGTACAAGATTCTGAATGATTCCTTACACAGGTTCCTGAACGCTGTTCTGATGTTAGCCAGCCTCGCATTTGCCGCAGACGTTATTTTTTTATGTGGGCTTCAGGAGACAGGTTTGGTGTGATATCAACTCCTAGATCTTTCTCTCTGTTCGTTTCATTAAGTACTTCATCTCCTATTCTGTATCCAGTGTCTGGCCTCCTGTTTCCACTGCCTAGTTTCATTACTTTTCATTTACTCGGGTTGAACTTCAACAGCCATTTGTTGGACCATTCACTCAGTATGTCTAGGTCATCTTGTAGCCTCCTACTATCATCCTCTGTTTCAATCCTCATATTTTTTGCATCATCAGCAAACATTGAGAGAAACGATTCTATACCCTCTGGGAGATCATTTTGATATATCGGAAACAGTATAGGTCCAAGGACTTACCCCTGCGGGTCTTCGCTTGTAACGTCTCGCCAATTTGAGATCTCACCCCTCACACTGACTCGTTGTCTCCTGTTGCTTAGGTACTACTTTATCCAATGGAGTACCTTCCCTCTCACACCGGCCTGCATCTTCAGCTTTTTCACTAGCCTCTTGTGTGGCACTGTATCAAAGGCTTTCTGACAATCCAAAAATATGCAGTCTGCCCACCCTTCTCTTTCTTGTCTGATTTTTGTTGCCTGGTCGTAGAATTCAAGTAACCCTGTGAGGCAGGACCTGCCATCCCTGAACCCATGTTGATGCTGTGTTACAAAGTTCTTTCGCTCCAGATGTTCCACTAGCTTTCTTCGCACAATCTTCTCCATCACCTTGCATGGTATGCAGGTTAGGGACACTTGCCTGTAGTTCAGTGCCTCCTGTCTATCCCCTTTCTTGTATATCGGAACTACGTTAGCTGCTTTCCAAATATCTTGCAGTTCCCATGTTACCAGTGATTTGTTGTACACTATGGAGAGTGGCAGGCACAGTTCTTCTGCTCCTTCCTTTAGTATCCAAGGGGAGATTCCATCTGGGCCTATAGCTATAGTGTGTGTGTGTGTGTGTGTGTGTGTGTGTGTGTGTGTGTGTGTGTGTGTGTGTGTGTGTGTGTGTGTGTGTGTGTGTGTGTGTGTGTGTGTGTGTACTCACCTAGTTGTACTCACCTAGTTGTGCTTGCGGGGGTTGAGCTCTGGCTCTTTGGTCCCGCCTCTCAACCGTCAATCAACAGGTGTACAGGTACCTGAGCCTATTGGGCTCTATCATATCTACACTTGAAACTGTGTATAGAGTCAGCCTCCACCACATTGCTTCTTAATGCATTCCATTTGTCAACCACTCTGACACTAAAAAAGTTCTTTCTAATATCTCCGTGGCTCATTTGGGCACTCAGTTTCCACCTGTGTCCCCTAGTGCGTGTGCCCCTTGTGTTAAATAGCCTGTCTTTATCAACCCTGTCGATTCCCTTGAGAATCTTGAATGTGGTGATCATGTCCCCCTAACTCTTCTGTCTTCCAACGAAGTGAGGTTCAATTCCCGTAGTCTCTCCTCGTAGCTCATACCTCTCAGTTCGGATACTAGTCTGGTGGCAAACCTTTGAACCTTTTCCAGTTTAGTCTTATGCTTGACTAGATATGGACTCCATGCTGGAGCCGCATACTCCAGGATTGGTCTGACATATGTGGTATATAATGTTCTGAAAGATTCCTTACACAAGTTTGTAAAGGCCGTTCTTATGTTAGCCAACCTGGCATATGCTGCTGATGTTATCCTCTTGATATGAGCTTCAGGGGACAGGTCTGGCGTGATATCAACCCCCAGGTCTTTCTCTCTCTCTCTGACTCTTGAAGTATTTCATCTCCCAAGTGATACCTTGTATCTGGTCTCCTGCTTCCTACCCCTATCTTCATTACATTACATTTGCTTGGGTTAAACTCTAACATCCATTTGTTCGACCATTCCTGCAGCTTGTCCAGGTCTTCTTGAAGCCTCAAGCTGTCCTCCTCTGTCTTAATCCTTCTCATAATTTTGGCGTCGTCAGCAAACATTGAGAGGAATGAGTCTATATATATATGTGTGTGTGTGTGTGTGTGTGTGTGTGTGTGTGTGTGTGTGTGTGTGTGTGTGTGTGTGTGTGTGTGTGTGTGTGTGTGTGTGTGTGTGTGTGTGTGTATTAGAGCTGGGGTGCTCCTGATTCCCTCTTTTTCATGGTGTCTGTCTGTTGATGAAATGGGTTTCAATCGTTTTAAAAACTTTTGTAGTGCATGTCTTTTAAAAACAGGCGTTGGTTTCCACTATCTCCCCTTAAAAATCATTTCCCTCAATACCCACGCGCTGACAAAACTCGTCTTTACGTCCCAATTGCTAACCTGAGCAGGTAATTACACACAAAAATCACAATAGCGTGATGCATCAAGTAAACAAATTCACAAGGGCCGTTACCTTACCTTGAGGTTACTTTGAGGTGCTTCCGGGGCTTAGCGTCCCTGCGGCCCGGTCGGCTGTTAGACGCGGCTGCTCGCAGCCTGACGTATGAGTCACAGCTGGTTGATCAGGTATCCTTTGGCGGTGCTTATCCAGTTCTCTCTCTTGAACACTGCGAGGGGTTTGCCAGTTGTGCCCCTTATGTGTAGCGGAAGCGTGTTGAACAGTCTCGGGCCTCTGATGTTGATAGAGTTCTCTCTCAGAGTACCTGTTGCACCTCTGCTTTTCAACGGGGGTATTCTGCACATCCTGCCATGTCTTCTGGTCTCATGTGATGTTATTTCTGTGTGCAGATTTGGGACCAGCCCCTCAATTATTTTCCACGTGTAAATTATTATGTATCTCTCCCGCCTGCGCTCAAGGGAGTACAGATTTAGGCTCTTTAGTCGATTCCAGTAATTTAGATGTTTTACTGAGTGGATTTTAGCAGTAAAGGATCTCTGCACGCTCTCCAGGTCAGCAATTTCTCCAGCTTTGAAAGGGGCTGTCATTGTGCAGCATTACTCCACTCTAGAGAGCACAAGCGTTTTGAAAAGTATCATCATCGGTATAGCATCTCTAGTGTGAAAAGTTCTTGTTATCCACCCTGTCATTTTTCTTGCAGTTGTGACAGCTACTTTATTGTGTTCTTTGAAGGTAAGGTCTTCCGACATGAGTACACCCAGATCCTTTACATTGCCTTTTCGTTCTATGTTATGATTTGCCTGAGTTTTGTACGTGGTTTCCGTTTTTATATTTTCATTTTTTCCGTAGCGCATAAGCTGGAACTTATCTTCGTTAAACACCATATTATTTTCTGTAGCCCATAGAAAGACCTGATCTACATCTGATTGGAGGTTTGCCGTGTCCTGTATGTTGCCTACTCTCATGAAAATCCTAGTGTCATCTGCAAAGGATGATACAGTGCTATAGGTTGTGTTCTTGTCTATGTCCGATATGAGGATGAGAAAAAGTACTGGAGCAAGCACAGTACCCTGGGGAACTGAGCTCTGCACGGTTGATGGGCTGGATTATATTTTGTTGACTATTACACATTGGGTTCTGTTAGTCAGGAAACTGTAGATCCATCTGCCTATTTTTCCGGTAATTCCTTTTGAACGCATTATATTTGCAATAACACAATGGTCACATTTATCAACAGCTTTTGCGAAATCTGTGTAAATTACATCAGCGTTTTGTTTGTCTTCCATAGCATCTAATGCCATATCATAGTGGTCCAGCAACTGCGACAGGCAAGAGCGCCCTGTTCTGAAACCATGTTTTCCGGGGTTATGGAGATGCTGTGATTCCATGTATTTTGTGAGCTTACTTCTTAGCACTCTCTCAAAATTTTTTATGATGTGCGATGTTAGTGCATCCGGTCTGTAATTTTTTGCCTCTGCCTTATTTCCTCCTTTATGGAGTGGTGCTATCTCTGCTGTTTTAGTATGTCAGGGATAACGCCAGTATCTAGGCTTTGTCTCCACAGAATGTGGTGGGCCTGCGATTGTGTTTTTATTACAGTTCTTGGTGAATATGGAGTTCCAAGAATCCGGGCCTGGTGCAGAGTGCATAGGCATACTGTTTATGGCTTCTTCAAAATCCAGTGAGGATAGGGCGACGTCTGATATATGATTTGATGTTGGTATCATATCCATGAAAAATTCATTTGGGTTATCAATCTTTAATGCGTTTAGTGGCTCGCTGAAAACAGAGTCATACTGCTTCCTCAGTAACTCGCTCATTTCTTTGTTGTCATCGGTGAAAGTTCCATCTCTCTTTCACAGGGGCCCGATACTAGATGTGGTTTTTGATCTTGATTTTGCATAGGAGAAAAAATATTTCGGATTTCTCTCTATTTCACTGATGGCCTTTTGCTCTCTTTGCCTCTCCTGGGTTTTGTATGATTCTTGTAGCTTGAGTTCATTGTTTATATTTCTCTACCTAACCTTCTTCGCAGTTCTTGAAATAGGGTGCCACTCTCAAGTTGTTCCGCGATTCGTTTTCTTCGCCTATATAGGGAAAGACGTTCCCGTTCCAATCTGCATCTCTTTCTCTTTATTCTTAGGGGTATGCGGTTTGAATATATTTCTAGTGCTACTGAGCTTATTTTTTCCAGGCACTGGTTCAGGTTTACATTTTCTAGCTGTTCTTCCCAGTTTATGTCTGTGAAGTCCTGGTTTATTTGCTCCCAGTTTATCTATTTATTATTTAAGTTGAATTTGCTGAGATCTCCTCCACCAAGAATCTGGACTGGTTTTGAAGGTCTACTCCCCATGGTTGTCAGAACTTCAATTAAGTTGTGATTTGAGTAACAGGTATTTGTAATCATTACGTTCCCGATCAATTCATCATTATTAGTGAAAATGAGGTCCAGCGTGTTCTCCTTCCTAGTTGGTTCTACTATTTGCTGGTTTAAGGCAAACCTGTCGCACATCCGTAGCAGGTCATTTGCATGTACCTGTTCATTTAGGCTACTTCCTGGTATTCTTTCTAATATTACTGTATTAGCCAGGTGCTTCCATTTCAGGTGCCGTAGGTTGAAGTCCCCAAGCAGGATGATGTTCGGAGCTGGATTTGTGAGGTTTTCCAAGCAGTGCTCTATTTTCATTAGTTGGTCTTTAAACTGCTGAGGGTTTGCCTCCGGTGACTTATATACAAGGACAACAACTACATTTAGGATCTCTATTTTGACTATCAGCACTTCCACCATATCATTTGAGGTGTTTAGCAGCTCAGTACAGATGAGTGTGTCTTTGATGTAGAGGCTGACCCCACCCTGAAGCCGGTGTTTCCTATCACATCTGAAAAGATTGTACTCTGAGATCCATATATCACCATCAAGGTAGTCCTTTGTGTGAGTTTTCGTTAGGGCTGCAAACACTGCATTTGCCTCATGAAGGAGACCATCTATAAAGTTAACTTTGTTGGATTTGCGTGTTTTTATACCCTGGATGTTGGCAAATATAAATGATGTTATCGTGTTAGTGGAAGTGCTGGATGCTTTACTTGGTGTTAATATCTGAGGCTCTGGTAAGGAGGCCACTGTGTTTGCGTCCTCTCTAGCATTTGACCGAGTTGCTGGTAGAGTCTGGTCATTTTTAGCCATTCTTCTCCTCCTTTTGCTAAAAAATTATCCCGGCCGATGGAGTAGTGGCTGTTTTCATAGTGGCGGTCTGTCGGTTCCATCTATGAGGACAAACAGGCCTTCAGATCACTTCATATCACCAGCCCGTGAACCGTGATGAATTATTCAGAACTATCAATGAGTCCTAATCTCATTAAAGCGCAAAATAAATCTTCTATAAATCCTGTGATTTTTCAAAACGTTAGACGATCACATTCCGAAGACAGACTTTTAGTAAGTTCAGACCCATCGTGTGAAGAAAACAGTGCCATGATAACAACATACAAAATACTTACAGGAGTAACCGAAAATATATTTTTTTATAAAAAAGAGTTCAAGAAATAAATAGCGGAAATTACCTGCTCAGATGAACAAATCCACAAAGGCCGTGACGAGGGTTTGAATCTACGTCCGAGAGGATCCTAGACGCCTTAATCGACTGAGCTACGACATGGTAATAGAATTGCAACCGGGAAATCAACTTGACCTACCATGGATCCTGCAGCCTCTCCGAGACACAAACCAGATTTTTACACAATTCCCTCATGCACCCGAGCTCTGCCAATAAGCTATTCTACCTCTTCGCCCTTTCTTACTCTCGGACGTTGGTTCGAACCCTCGTCACAGCCTTTGTGGATTTGTTCATCTGAGCAGGTAATTCCCGTTATTTCTTTCTTGAACTCTTTTTTTTATAAAAAATATATTTTCGGTTACTCCTGTAAGTATTTTGTATGTTGTTATCATGGCACTGTTTTCTTCACACGATGAGTCTGAACTTACTAAAAGTCTGTCTTCGGAATGTGATCGTCTAACGTTTTGAAAAATCACAGGATGTATAGAAGATTTATTTTGCGCTTTAATGAGATTAGGACTCAATGATAGTTCTGAATAATTCATCACGGTTCACGGGCTGGTGATATGAAGTGATCTGAAGGCCTGTTTGGCCTCATCAAAAAACCATTCACACTTTCCTGTGTTAAGCTGATATCAGTTGAAGTGTTTTCCGTTAATGCATCATTAAAACCAATCCCATCGGTCCAAACCTGAAGGCAATATTTAGATAACTGACGAATAGAAGCCGAGATTTCTAGTGCTTCTATCTGTGCTACAAGACCTTAGTTCCATGGACGTTTAGAGGCACCAGTAAAGTCAAATGGAACAATTCGGCAACAAACTGGTCGCGAACTTTATGAATAGGTGAATTAACAGGTGAAGAGGCTCAGCCAGACTCAATGAGTTAGAGGCAGAAGTGCACCTGTGATGACACATGATATATACCACATTACCAAATGATAGTGACAACAAAGCATTATGAATCAAGAATATTAGTGGTGATTGAGAGTATGGATGTGAGCTTGTATTACTTTTAGTGTATTGTATTACAGTATGTTTGAATGCCAGGGCTTGGGAAATAGCTATCGACCATGAAGGCTCATTTAGGTAGTGAGGCAGCTGCACTTATTCCCACGGAAGCTGTGCCTGAATTAACTGACTTAATTAGCTTAAATACTTTAATAATTAACCAAGTAAATGTTGGGCTGAGAACACATGTGGCATTGAGCAACCAATTTAATCCCTTTCTTTGCAAACTTCAAAATAACCTCTAGAGACGTGTAAAAATAGATTTTTATTCAAAATAATTTACAGCAATTAAATTAATTATACTAAAATTAATACTAATATAATTAGAAATATGAATAATATATGTAATAATAATAGAAATAATTTAATTAGTACTAATTAGTATTAAAAATTATTAGAAAATTAATATGTAATAAAAATTTAATATTAAAAATTACTAATATGCTCATATGTATATTTCATGTAATAATGGGATTTTTTTATTAAATTTAAATGATCACTATGAAAATGGCGATGAATATAAACTGAGGGATATGTACCGCGTCTCTAGATAAACATGTACTGAAGACTGGTTGTGGTCAAAACCACAGTACAGTACCTCGTGCTGGTAGGCCCAGCAGCTGGATGTGTGGGAGTAGTACCGGCCCACCAGATGACCTGCTCATCCATCAACCACTCAAATAACTGTCAACACCATCAACTTAACCAGCAACCACTCCAGTGTAACACTGTCAACACCACCATCTACATCACTACCTCCAACAACAACATCAACAATGATTTAAGCTATCATTACCACCACCACCACCACCACCACCACCACCACCACCACCACCAACAATATAAACTGTCGTTACCACCACCACCACCACCACCACCAACAATGACCTAAGCTCGGGGTAATACTCTTCCCCCACAGATCCCCCGGGGTTCCCCAGGATTCAGGACGAGTTTGGCCGGAGACTGGAAGGTCCTATCGGTCCCTACGAGGATGGCTCCACCGTCAGGATGATGTGTCTCAGCTCTGGAGGTAAGTGAGGGGCGACGTTTCTCAGCCCACGATGTAGAAAAGAGCAATGTGTTTCAGTTCGGTATGGTGTAGAGCTGTATGTCTGTCTATGAGGTAGGTGGTTGTCAAAAAAGATGCCTGCACCTACAGGTACGTACCCTGTGTGAGAGGGGGCTACTGGGAATCGATCTGGGACCCAAACGATGCCAGGTGGAGTGTCTGTGGCTGCTGTGCAACACCTCAATGAAGAATGTCTCTCGAGAACACTGTACCGTACCTTTAGTAGCCAGCGAGGCCCTTGTACGTTATATCAGTAGCTAACTAGTGGGACTGGCACGTGAATACTGCTGTCTGCTCGATACTGATTGGATGGCCACCTGCAGTGATACTTTTGTACCATACTTAGGGGAAAACCACCTGAATATTGTCGTACTGTACTTATTGGGAAGCCACCTGAATATCGTACGTATGGGCTATGCACGTGGGATTTGCGACACGGAACAGTGACCGTGGACCGTGTCATGACACGGAACAGTGACCGTGGACCGTGCCCAGTGTTGGCACGCATCACGTCAACCAGGGAGGGGAGTTCCTGAATATTTTAAGGCCGGTAAAAGCTGGTAGAGGCGTTTAAATACTCCGGCCTGAATCACAGGGCACCAGCGTGCATGTGAAGGATAGTCTTCGCGTCGCTCCACTTGTTAAGTGTCCCTCGTTCGTCCATGACACTGACGCTAATTACCTGAGGGGGATAGTGGAGCCCTGATGAAGTAATTAATATGAGGGTGAAAGGCAAGAACTACAGGTGGCAGAGATACAATTAATAGTGATGATAATGACGGCACAGATACTGAGTATTATTTTAAAACTAACGAAGAAAATTTTAATATTGAGAAATTTTGACTTATAATAAAATATGATTAATTGTAAAAACAAAGTTATACAATTTTGTATAACTTTGTAATAATGGTAATAATAATATTATTATATTAACATTCAATATTATTAATATTATAACCTGCATATCCCTCATTCAGCTTCTCTACAACTCCCGCCCTCAAGAACTATTACACATGTTATTATTTCAATTTCGTACCATTAAATTTTTCGTAATTTCAGTGTCAGAGAAGTTAGTAAATGGAATACTCTAGGAGGTGATGTGGTAGAGGCTGACTCCGTACACAGTTTCAAATGTAGATATGATGGAGCTCGAGAAACTCAGGAATCTGAACACCAGTATATTGACGATTGAGTGGCGGGACCAAAGAGCCAAAGCTCAACCCCCCGCAAGCACAACTAGGTGAGTTCAACTAGGTGAGTATATGAGGCGGAACATGTGACAACCAGATATACAGCATAGATTCAATATCTGCACGAAAAGAGCAATTTTGACGCCCTTACCACCAAAAATATATAACATTGTAGAAAACATTTTAAGATGAGGCTAACGACCAATCCATAATTTCAAAAATTACGAATCGAAATAAGAAAGCACAATAGCAGTCAATAATAATAATAAGAAGAAAAGTCACCCATAGTTATAAATAACGTTTTAAACTAGCTCAGGTCTAGCTTGAAAACATCAAATTGACTCTAATATAAAACTCAAAAAAAGATACTTATAATATTTAACTATAAATGCTGTAAAAATCTGGTGGATGTATTACTGCAGACACGAGAATGCTAAATGTGAGTTTCTCTTTATTTATGATACCAATTGATGTAAATCAGTGACCAATTGTTATAAACCAGAGATCCATTGATGTAAATCAGAGACTAATTGATGAAAATCAGAGATCAATTGATGAAAATCAAAGATCAATTGATGTTAAATAGAGACCAATTAATGTAAATCAAACAATGTTTTCGGAACCTCACTAACTCACCTCGGAAAATATTTTTGCTCCGCGATAATAATTTAATGACACTAACAATTATAAATATGGCAACAATGCTCGAGTAGAGAGAATCACAGGTGGAAATCTATATAAATAAAAATGTAAATTTTCGTTTGCTCAAAATCGCTAATCTCCGAAAGTTCTTCGCCGATTGCTTTGAAATTTTCACACAATGTTCCATTCGCTTTAGAGCGGGTTTTTATATGCATATTATATTTATGTCACGTCTGTGACGGAATAAACATGCTATTTTTGAAAAACTGTGTTTTTCATGTGAGAGAAATCTTCGAAACATCTTTACCGATTGCTTTAAAATTTTGACACAACGTTGCATTTGAATAGGCGCATGTTTTTACATACTTACTATATACGTGCCTCACCCGTGACAGGAAAAAAACGTTTTTTTTATAAACAACGCTATCTGTAGGAAGTAAGAGCAACACACGCTGATATCTCCCAAAGCTCTTCACTGATTGCTTTGAAATTCTGACACAACGTTCCATTCGAATATGAGCGTGTTTTTATATGCCTACTATATAGATGCCACACCTGTGACAGGTAAAAACATAATATGAAGAAAAACAGTGCCATCTGTTGAACGTAATAGCAACACTCACATGCTATACTAAATTTGTTATGATTTCCACTTCAATGTTTCTGATTGCGTTAATAAATTGAATTTTCATAGATTTCGATTTATTTTAATTTTGATTTAATTATTTTGTGTGATATTGTGTTGGAAATGAGCTGTGTTGTTTACCACACCGTTCATTTCGTAAAAATATGTATAGATGCCACATTTGTAAAAGGTAAAAACATTCTTCTTTTTTTAAGAAACAGCGCCATCTGTTGCACGTAAGAGCCATACACACTATAATAAATATGTTACGATTCCATTTCAATCTTTCCGATGGCATTGACAAATTAAATTTTCATAGATTTCGATTTATTTTCATTTTGATTTAATTATTTTGTGTGATATTGTGTTGGAGTTTAGCTGTGTTGTTTACCATACCGTTCATTTCGTGAGTATAAGTAAAGATGCCACACACCTGTGACAGTAAAAACATGGATTTTAGAAAAACAGCGCCATCTGTTGAATCTAAGAACAACTCACGCTATACTAAATATGTTACGATTTCATTTCAATGTTTCCAATTTCATTGATAAATTGAATTTTCATAGATTTCGAAGTTTTCAATTTAATTGAATGTTTTTGTGACACTGCTTTGGAATTGAGCTTTGTTGTTCACCATACCATTCATTTCGTGAAGATAGTTTAATTTTATTTCTTCATTGCTTTTCATTTCCTTTTTTAATTGTTTTTCTTATATTTCAGTAATGGGAATATCAGATCATTTGATGTTCTCAATTTCCTGATGGGAACATCAGATCATTTGGGAATGCATCGGATGAGGGAGTGGGGAATGGTGGGGAGGACAAGGAGACAGGAGAGGGGGGGAATGGTGCAGAGGACGAGGGAACAGGGAAGAGGAGAATGATAGGGAGGCCTGGGGGACTGGGGAGTGGGAGGTGGAGAGTACGCGGGGACGGTGGAGTGGGGAATGGTTAGAAGGATGAGGGGACGGTGGAGTGGGGGATGGTGGGGAGGACACAGGGATGGGGGAGGGAGGAAATGGTGGGGAGGAAGAAGGGACGAGGGAGAGGGAATGGTGGGGAGGACTAAGAGAGAAGGGGAAGGTTGCTCTGACTCAGCAACGCAAATGCATTGCTGAGCCACAGCAACGTGTGGCCAGGTACAGCTAGTATATATATATATATATATATATATATATATATATATATATTTTTTTTTTTGCTTTATTGTGTATTCCTAGGTTACAAAACATACAAGACAAATGCCTAAAGGTTATGGATCTCCTGAAGCTCCTCCGCTTCCGGACAGGAACCGTTGTATATATATATATATATATATATAACTTTAGAACACTTTCCCACCAGGAGACTCGAACCCTAGCCAGCACAGAAGCTTTCCAGCAACTGGCATAACAGGTACGCCTTAACCCCTCTCCACCACCTGCTCAGACCCTTAAAAGAGATGGTAATTTCGGAGTATTTAAATACCACAAAGATCACCACCTCCCAAGAGCACTAGAGCAAGTGAGGGGTCATTTAGACGTTAATTTCATCAAGTCCCTGTTAATATGGGAAGACACAGTGTCTATGCTTAAGGCACAACTCTCCTAAACACGAGAGTCAAGTATACAACTTTAGAACACTTTCCCACCAGGAGACTCGAACCCTAGCCAGCACAGAAGCCTTCCAGCAACTGGCATAACAGGTACGCCTTAACCCTCTCCACCACCTGCTCAGACCCTTAAAAGAGCAGGTGGTGGAGAGGGTTAAGGCGTACCTGTTATGCCAGTTGCTGGAAGGCTTCTGTGCTGGCTAGGGTTCGAGTCTCCTGGTGGGAAAGTGTTCTAAAGTTGTATACTTGACTCTCGTGTTTAGGAGAGTTGTGCCTTAGGCATATATATATATATATATATATATATATATATATATATATATATATATATATATATATATATATATATATATATATATATATATATATATATATATATATATATATATATATATATATATATATATGTATATATATATGTATATATATGTATATATATATATACATGTCAGAAGTATCCGAATGGAAGCAGCCACCATGCTGCAACCCAACCAGCTGGGGTTTGGAGTCCCCCAAGGCTGTGAAGCAGCGGCTCATGCTGCACGAGCCTACATTAGCGCTTTTACTGAAGATCAGGCAGTAGTAAAATTAGATTTTAAAAACGCTTTCAACTCGGTCAAAAGGGAAGCAATCCTCACTGCAGTCCAGGAACATTGCCCAAGCATTCTCCCGTTTGTGTCAGCAGGCTACAGCAAAGACTCAACCCTCCTGTTTGGCAAACATGAAGTCACCTCAGCAGAGGGAATTCAACAGAGAGACCCACTTGCACCCTTCCCCTTTTGCATAGCGGTTCGAGAAATTACAACCAGACTGTCCAGTGAGCTAAACATCTGGTTCCTGGATGATGGCACTCTGGCAGGCACACAAGATACCCTGCTGGAAGACCTGCAGCTGGTGAAGACACGGGGGGAGTCCCTGGGTCTCGTTCTTAACTCCTCCAAGTGCGAAATTATTGCATCCAGTGAAGTAATCATTAGAGCAGTGAAATCAGTTCTACCAGAAGCCTCAGTCGTTAAACCTACCGACAGCACACTACTCGGAGCACCTCTGGGCAACAATGCCATTGCTGCAGGCCTTGACGAAAAGTTTAGAGACCTAAAGAGGATGGAAGAGAGAATAGGGGACTTGGACTCCCACGATGCCCTCTACCTTCTCACCAAGTGCCATACCTTGCCCAGGCTAACATACTTCTTAAGGTGTGCACCAACTTTTGGCAACCCACTTCTAAATCAATATGATGAGCTCCTCAGATCAGTATTCAGGAAGGCGCTCAACCTAGATTTAGATGACAGTCAGTGGGACCAAGCAACACTACCAGTGAGATTTGGAGGGATAGGCATACGAAAGGCAACTGAGGTAGCACTTCCAGCATTCCTATCCTCATGTACAGCAGCCAACGAATTGGTAGGGCAGATCCTACCAGAGCGTATGAGAGAGACAGTGGGAACTCATGATCAAACGTTCATCGAAGCAGCCAGACAATGGGACACCATTGCATACCCTCAACCCCGACCACAAGTCCCAAAAGACCACAAGCAGGCCCACTGGGATAGCCCCATAATGGAAAAGACTGTCACAGCAATGATTGACAACGCTGATTCTGAAAACAAAGCCCGCCTCCTAGCGGTAACAGCACCCCACACTGGGGATATTTTATTTGCTGTGCCCAATGCAGCCCTGGGAACTCGCCTCAGTCATGACGCTCTCCGCATTGGAGTTGCCCTTCGCCTTGCCGCCCCCATCCTCACCGAACATAGGTGCATCTGCGGAACTGCGATGGCAGACCAATATGGTCGTCATAGTCTGGTATGTCGTAAATCACAGGGTAAAATTGCAAGACATGAAGAAGTCAACGACATCATCAAGAGGAGCCTCGCCACAGCCCGCTGCCCGGCACAAAGAGAACCACACTTATCCAGACCTAACGACCCTCAGAAGCGCCCAGATGGGGTCACCTTGCTACCTTGGAAGGATGGTAAGCAAGTGGTATGGGACTACACGTGCGCTGCCACACTGGCCAGTACCTACCTCCACTACAGCACACGTGAAAGCGGTGGTGCTGCTTCATTCAGGGAACCACAGAAAATTATTAAATATAGAGGTCTGGCACATTGCTACAGCCGGATTACTCGGCACCATATACCCTATATATATATATATATATATATATATATATATATATATATATATATATATATATATATATATATATATATATATATATATATATATATATATATATATATATGTCGTACCTAGTAGCCAGAACGCTCTTTTTCCTGAATTTCCTGAATTTTTCCTGAAAGTTTTCCTGAATTAATATATTTTCTCTAATTTTTTTCTTATGATATGATAAAGCTTCCCATTTCATTATGTATGAGGTCAATTTTTTTTTATTGGAGTTAAAATTAACGTAGATATATGACCGAACCTAACCAACCCTACGTAACCTAACCTAACCTATCTTTATAGGTTAGGTTAGTTTAGGTAGCCGAAAAAGTTAGGTTAGGTTAGGTTAGGTAGGTTAGGTAGTCGAAAAACAATTAATTCGTGAAAACTTGGCTTATTAGGCAAATTGGGCCTTGCATAGTAGACCGAGAAGTGCGTTCTGGCTACTAGGTACGACATATATATATATATATATATATATATATATATATATATATATATATATATATATATAAATATATATATATATATATATATATATATATATATATATATATATATATATATATATATATATATATATATATATATATATATATATATATATATATATATATAAGTTTTGTTGAACAAGTTACGTTGTCAGCGATAATTGACGCAACATATCTATCATATTGTTAGTACATCATCACACGTGCAGTGAGTCAGATTACAAGTGTGTGATTCATTCATTATTGTGCAGTGATATACGGGGGAATTATACCAGTGTTAGTGTCACCCTGACCCCCGCCCCCACCCAGCGCCCAGGCCGGGAAGTACCTGCAGCTGTCCCCCTCCTTCTCCACCCCACCACGTCGCCTCCCCACCCACGAGGCCACCTTGCCACCCGCCCATAGAAGCCGGGAGGCTCCCATGTGTGTCTACGCCACCCACCCACTCAATGTATACCCACATATTGTGTAGTGGGTGTATACCCACACTTTGTATAGAGGTGGTATATGTATTACCACTCATCTGAGTAGTAAGTGCCACGGCCAGCTGATCATCCCCCCAGCCTCCAACCGCAGCCCACCCTCCAGTCTCCACCCGCCGTCCACCTTCTCGCCCAGCGCCCGCCCAGCGCCCGCCCATGTTGCAGCTCTCAACAGATAGCCAGGCTTCTCCAAGCCAAGATGAGCCATCAAGCAGGGATAGACACGGTAGATGTCAGACGTGTGACAGGGTATACTATATCCGATTGAGGGACGATAATGTGCGCATTCATTCCAACAACGGAGTCAGGTGTTTGGGTTCTGAGCGCCCTCCCAGGGAGAACACCAATCAACAGCCCACACCGCCCGTAAGGCAAAACACCTCCCAGACCTTCATTCCCACAGAAAATTTATTAGAAGCTATCAAAGCAACATCGGCCAGAACCTTGCAACACATCCCTAAAGCAGCCCGCCCCCATGCAGCAGCCAAATTATCTGCCCTCCTGAGAAAGGTCAACGACTCTCCTGGAACGACCCAAGCATGGCACAACCTCCTAATGTTTGGCAACATATGTCTAGCCACCCCTGCAAGGAGAGACAAGACCTTAGCTGCCTCAGTCATCAAAGCTATAAATGATTTTCCCAGGGAGGACAACCAGGTGCGCCTTCCCACTCGCGCGAGAAACACCCACGGCAGGAAGAGCAACAGTGCCATATCCGAGACATCAAAAATCAGAACATCAGTCACCAAGAAAATAGAAGAAGGAAACACTATTGGCGCAATACGAGTCATCACCAGTGAGGACTCAATTGCCGACAGAGATGCCGCAACAGCTCAAGCCCTAAGGGAGAAACACCCACCCAGGGCTCCGCGTGAGGACGACATTGTACAAGTGGGGGCTACCGGAGCAGAACCTCTCTGGGTGGCTGAATCTGTGGTCCATAAAGCAGCCATCTCCTTCCCAACAGGATCAGCAGGTGGGTTCACAGGACTAAAACTCAACCACCTCAAGCAAATGCTCAACCCTGCACTTTGTGACATTGCAAAGAACCTCTTGGTGGAACTAACCAGATTCACCAACACATGTCTAGCTGGCAACATACCAGCGTCCATAAGACCTATCTTTTTTGGGGCATCTCTCTGTGCTCTAAAGAAAAAGGATGGAGGGATCAGGCCAATAGCTGTGGGCAATTCTCTCCGGCGTCTCGTCGCAAAGGCAGCTGCAAGAACAGTTAGTGATGCAGCGGCCAACATGCTGAAGCCAAAGCAGCTCGGGTTTGGCATTCCACAAGGGTGTGAGGCGGCAGCCCATGCAGCTCGAGCCTTCATCGCCAACATTACAGACGAAAAGACCCTTATCAAGCTAGATTTCAAAAATGCCTTCAATTTTGTGCGGAGGGATGCTGTACTCCGTGCGGTTCATAGTCATTTCCCTTCCCTCTACCCTTTTGTACATTCATGCTACAGTATGGATCTTAAGCTACTTTTTGGCGAACATGAAATTGACTCGCGAGAAGGCGTCCAACAAGGTGACCCTCCTTGCTCCTCTCCTTTTCTGCTTAGTCATCAAACAAGTCAAAGAGGTCCTGTCCAGCGAGCTTAACATCTGGTTCTTGGATGATGGTACCCTAGCTGGTTCCCAAGACTCAATCCTGGAGGACATCAGAAAAATCCAGGAGCAGGGTGCAGTTTTAGGCCTCACCCTGAACCCTTCTAAATGTGAAATAATATGTTCCAACCAGGGCATCGTAGAGAGAATAGAGGGTGTTCTGCCAAATATCCATAAAACTAAACCTGAAGACAGCACACTCCTAGGAGCTCCCCTGGGGTTGAAAGCCATCGATGAGGTCCTTGATAAGAAAATCGCCGACCTTAAGAGGATGGATGGGAGGATTGAGGATATTGATGCTCATGATGCACTCTACCTCATCACCAGATGTCTGTCCCTCCCCAGGTTAACCTACTTTCTGAGGTGTTCACCATCTTACAGTAGCCAAAAACTAAGTGAGTATGACCGGTTACTCAAATCAATGCTAGAAAAAGCCCTTAACCTCTCTCTCGATGACCTACAGTGGAAACAAGCCTCTCTTCCTGTAAGACTTGGGGGGCCTCGGAGTTCGAACAGCAACGCAAATCGCTGTTCCAGCCTTCCTGTCCTCCTTTTCAGCATCCGACGACCTTGTGAAGGAAATTCTACCTGCCCACTTACATCAGCTGGCAGGTGTACATGATCCCAATTTTACACGCTGTGCCACAGAGTGGGCCTCTCGTGCAGGCCAATCACCTCAACCACCATCCCCAAAAGCCCACAAGCAATCCAGCTGGGATGGCCCCATTGTAGACCAAGTTGCTGCAGAGTGCCTGGGTGCTGCAACAACACAACACGACATTGCTCGCCTCACAACAGTAGCAGCACCACATGCAGGGGATTTCCTGTTAGCAATCCCAATGTCGGCAACTGGCACGCGTCTCACACCACACGCCCTCCGAATTGCTGTGGCCCTCCGCCTTGCTGCCCCAATCCACACCAGATATAGGTGTATTTGCAGTGAGGTGGTGGCTGACAGGTACGGCCACCATGGCCTACTCTGCCAAAGCACAGGGGGATGGCACTCGAGGCACAGTGAAGTTAACGACATCATCAAGAGGAGCTTCACCACAGCTGGATGCCCAGCTGAAAGAGAGCCCCGTTACCTAACGCCCCGTAACTCTGATGCTCTTATTGGTCGCCTGGATGGTATCACAGTGAACCCCTGGAAGAATGGCAAGCAGTTGGTATGGGACTACACGTGCATATCAACCCGGGCTAACACCTACATTAACCTCAGTGTTGCATAACCAGGTGGCGCTGCTACCCACAGGGAAGCAGCCAAATCCCGTAAGAATAGAGAACTGGATCACCACTACAATTTTGTCCCCATTGCTTCTGAGACACTCGGCGCCTGGGGTAAAAGTGCTACCAGTTTTTTGAAGGAACTGGGTTCTAGGCTCATTGAAACAACAAGGGACCCAAGAGTCGCAAGCTTTCTTTTCCAGCGCCTCAGTGTGGCGATACAAAGGGGAAATGCGCACTGCATCCAGGGTTCCTGCCCGCCATCTGAGGAGCTGGAGGAACTCGACAACCTATGATAACCATTTTTGTAACCCATATGTAACTCCTTTTTTGTAACAAAGTTCAAATAAACTAAATATATATGTGTATATACAAAAGAATGGGGGTGGTTGGAGAAGATAATATTAGTGTTCAGTGAGAAACCGCAAGGTCTCCTCTGAATACTTTTTATTTTCTTCTCCGAGGCTATGGGTCCCCACATTGGCACCAGAGATGGTACCCTCACAAACTTTATATATATATATATATATATATATATATATATATATATATATATATATATATATATATATATATATATATATATATATATATATATATATATATATATATATATATATATATATATATATATATATATATATATATATATATATATATTGTGACGATAATCTCCTTCAAGAGATTGAGCCTGCTCTTCCCTCCAAAAATACGTCGATACATCTATATAAAACTACTATGGAAGAAATGTCCAACAACGACAACAACATCTCCAAGGTTTGCCAGAGAGCAAAACGTATGCAGCCAGGAACACCTGCTACACCTCAAACCGCCAAACTACCTGTCTTGTTGCCGGCTCCTCGCTGATTGGCCGCTGGTCTAGCTGCAACTGCACTCCACCCACCATACTACTTGATGTCTGGGGCCACCACGACCTCAGTCTTTAGAATATTCAGTGCTTTCATACGGTTAACACGTCTTCCTGGTAGACTAAGCTTTGGCTTACGTGTACTAAGAGAGGTGATAGCTTAAAGCCAATATTCCTGCACCTCTCATTTTATTGTATATTGCACAGCTTGTTATTATTCACTTGTCTTAACGTAACTTTTCATTTTGTCATTTAATTATTCTTATTATTTTGATTGATTGATTTTATTATACGAATTTGTATGTCCATTTTATTCATGTTTTGTTTATCTAACATAATTAAAATTCCATTGTTAAAATTTACTTGTGTTTTGTGTGTCTTCTCCTTACCTTACCACAGACGAAGTTCCAGATTTTCTATTTTTTTTTATTCTATGTGACGAGGCCATACCCCTAGCTTTGAAGAGCTGAACACCAACGTGTTACCGTCACATATTATATGGGGGCCTGTCCTAGGAGCTTCACTCAGGTACTAGTGCCAAGTGGTAATTTATGGTAAGCGTATTTAACTTTGTTAACGTAGCTTTTACTATTTTTCATATTCAATTTCATTTTTATATGGTGCGGTGTATTGTGCATTACGAGAGCAACATATGGTGAAGGTGAGACAACTTTGGATTACGTGGTGACTGTAGGCCGCAGTCATACTCTTAATTGGTCATCTCTCCCTCCGTGTTATTACTCGTGTTTACCATCTTTGTCCCTTGGATATCTCTCATTTTGACAGATCATCATATTGGTACCCTGGTACTGTGGTCTGCCCCGGGTCAAGAGCACCCAATCTTCTGCAATCTGACTGTAGGAGGACAAAGAGGGCCATAGTTCCTCTAGCTCGAACTTTAGTTGCTGAATTGGGACCTCAGCAGCAGTTCTCGTCACCAGTTGACACCTCGCACCCCTACACGTCAGTCAGAGATGATGATACATACAACGGTAGGGAATTAGCTTACTTTTCAGAGCACAAAAGTTCGCTAATTCTGTAAGTATCATATAAAATTCAGTAGGAAAAACTTGCTTATGTCCTATAGAGACTCGGCAAGGTATGCCTACATCCTTGGACTACCAATTTTACTTTTGAGGCAATTAACTGTTTCATTTGTTTTCGAAACTCTGTTTCATTTGTTAGTAGGATTTTCTTGCCCTTATCCTCTTACATGAGTACCGGGTACAAGATTTCCTGCGCCCTTGATTTAAATTAATCATTTAACATCTTGTACTTAACTTTAATTGTTAAAGATCCCACAGGATAGGTATCAGTTGCCACGTTGTCCTGTTTCTGACATTCCCTATAACTGAATATTCGTGTTACATTTATTTGCTAATTTCACAATGTTTCGTCTCCAAGCTTTCCGTGCAAATCCAGCAGGTGAAATAGGGACTTTAAGTCGTGCCAAGAGGACTGAATTACAAACTCTTGCACATGAGTATCAACTAGAAGTTCCCTACCAAGCCAACAAAAATGACCTACACAACCTGTTGCTGGATTACTATTTAGAGCAAGGTAAGATAGACTCTGAAACTCATGAAACTTACTATATTGCAGATAAAACTGATTTGGCAACGATGAAACTCAAACTAGAGCTGGCCAAGATTGAACGTGAGCAGCAAAGGGAAGCAGCTGCCATACGAAGAGAAGAACAAGAACGTGAGATTGCCTTACTCCAGGAGCGGGAACGCGTACAGCTTGAAACACTCCGTGAGCGGGAACAAGTACAGCTTGAAACCAAACGACGCGAGTTAGAGATGCAACGCGAACATGACAAGCAACAAGCGACTCTGGCTCTAGAGTGTCGTCAACGAGAATACACGTTGGAAACTTCACACCTCGCTCAACGCCAGCAAGCTACTGCCAATCTTCCCGTCAGTTTTAATATATCACACGCAAGTAAGTTAATGCCATCCTTTGTAGAAGCAGAAGTTGATGTGTTTTTTACCACCTTTGAAACCCTTGCTAATCAACTCAGTTGGCCTGTCGACCAATGGGCCACACTTCTCAGAGTCCATCTTACAGGTAGAGCTGCAGTCACACTCAGTACTCTGGCGTCTGAGAATGACTACCAGACGCTGAAACAAGCAGTGTTGGACGCCTACCTCCTCTCTACAGAAAGTTATAGAAGGAAATTCCGTGACCACCTGAAGGCAAGTACCACTACCTTCCTTGAGTTTGCTAACACAAAACGGAGATATTTCATGAAATGGCTGGAAGCAGCACATGTCTCTACTTTTACAGAACTCGTCAACCTGATGCTAGTTGAAGAATTCTTGAGACGTGTGCCGCCTCCTGTCCGTCTCTACTTAGCAGATAAAGAAGAAACCGACTACCTGAAGTGTGCTAAGTCGGCTGACATTTACAGCCTCATCCACCGGCTGACACCCGAACCATCCTCCAGTAAGAAGTCGTGGTACAGTTACGAGAAAGTGAGCACCGATCAGGCTGGCTCGCAATTGTACTGCAAGTATTGTAGACTCTATGGACATACCATAGACAAGTGTGGTAAGTCTCAATACAAGGGAACCACTGACCCACAGAAACCCAAACCAACTCCTCCTAAGTCCGGTAAGCCTGTGATGAATGTTGGTGTTAATGTTAATGATCTTTCTCTTTTCAGTAACCACCTGTATACTGGAACTGTCTCTGCCAACGGTTCAAATCCGGAGGGACGTTTCAAATTGAAGATCTTGAGGGACACAGCGGCTCTTCAATCGATCATCTTGAAGTCGGCTGTGCCCAACATCGTCTACACCGGAGAAACTGTCTTCATCACTGACCTCACTGCTACCACTCCATACCCTCTCGCCAGAGTCCACCTGGATTGTCCCTACGTGAACGGAGAAGTCCAAGTCGCCGTCAGGGAAAAGCCTTTTCCCATGCCTGGAGTGCAACTTCTCCTAGGCAACGACTTGGCAGAAGACCTGCAACCGACCAACCTGATCGTCATGGACAAACCCCAGGTGTGTAACTCTGTGCCAAGTAACCCTATTCTAGCGTATGTTCCAGCAGAGGTTCAAGAGAGTGATGAAGTTTCTCCTCCGGTTCTCGTGACCACCCGTGCACAAGCCGCACGTCCACAGCCAGCTGACTCTACTGCTACCGCTGTCCCTCAAGACCCTCAGAAACTACCCCCGCATCTGACCAAGTTGGAGTTCCGTAAGTTGCAGAGGGAAGATCTTACTTTAACACCATTGTTTTTCCAGGCTGAGACTCAACCCGACAGTATTCCTGGGTTCTTCCTAGAGAACGACTTGCTCTACCGCAGATATAGACCCAGTAAACTGAAGGAGGACGATTGGGCCAACATCGAACAACTTGTGATTCCTACCAGCCTGCGGCCCACTATTCTACACCTGGCCCACGGAGCACTCTCCCACTACGGCTTCAACAAGACTTACCATGGAATTCGTCAAGACTACTACTGGCCAGGTATGGTAAATAGCGTCAAACAGTACGTAAAACAGTGTCATACATGTCAGATGGCAGGCAAACCGAACATCTCCATTCCCAGAGCGCCACTGATTCCCATACAGGTGCCTGCGGAACCTTTCCACAGACTCATAATAGACTGTGTTTGTCCTTTACCTCGGACCAGTTCAGGTAACGCCTATATCTTAACCATCCTGTGTCCTACCACCAGATTTCCCATAGCAGTTCCAGTGAAGAACATCACGGCTGCTACGGTTGTAAAACATCAATTGAAGATCTTCACTCAATACGGATTTCCCAGGGAGATTCAGAGCGACTGTGGTACCAACTTCACCAGTGATCTCTTCAAAAGGACACTGGAGGAGTTCAACATCAAACAGGTATTGTCCAGCCCCTATCATCCTGCTTCACAGGGTTCTCTTGAACGTAGTCATCAGACTATCAAAGCACTCTTGAAAAAGTTTTGTAGTGAAACCTCTAAGAATTGGGATAAGCAAATCGACCTTATAATGTGTATTTACAGAAGTCTCCCCAATGAGTCCCTAGGAGTATCTCCTTATGAGATGCTCTACGGCCGTAAGTGCCGTACTCCCCTTAAGGCTTTCAAAGACTCTCTCAGAGATGCCACCTTCAGTGAGCATCAGAATGTGCCCCAGTTTCTTCAAAACCTTCAACACATTCTGGAGAGAGTCCACCGTTTTGCCCATGATAATCTATTGAAAGCCCAGGAGAGAATGAAGACTCATTACGACCAGACCAGCAAAGTAAGAAAATTTAAGCCAGGAGACTTCATTCTAGCATACTTCCCTATCCCAGGTTCACCTTTACAAAACAGGTTTTCAGGACCCTACCGCGTCAAAGAGTGCAGAAATAACAACAACTACGTCATAGAGACTCCAGATAGGCGGCGGAAGACCCAGCTGTGCCACGTCAACCTCCTGAAGCAATATAATGGTATTCCTCCCACTGTCCTGATTAACTGTTCTACCTTCACAGAACCCTACATTCACAGTGAGACCTTCCCAGCTTCTCCTCCCGAAAGCACTGACAAGGAGTCAGCGCTTTCTAATTCCGAAATCCTTAATGATCTTCCCAAATACTTTCAGGATAATAATCGTGCTCCTTTGCCCTATTCTAATTCCACTCTCACCTCGTCAGATAAGCCCTTCATCCTCCATGTCGACGCCAGTGGTACCGACGTTGGTGGTGTCGCGATGCAGCAACGAGGCGAGGAGAATACACCTGTCAGCGACTACTGCTACAAAGAACTACGGAACAATTGGCAAGGAGCTACTCTTCATCATCCTGAAGCTCCAGCACTTCACTCTACACCTGGAAAGTGCTCGGTCCACCATCAACACGGACCACACCACCCTACACCTCCTGCAGCACGCCCACTTCCCATCTCAACGTCTTCTACTATGGGCTTGCTAACTGCAGAAATTCAACCTGGAGACACGCTATACCAAGAGTCCGACAACATCTTAGCCCACGATCTCTCCAGAGTTTATGAAGTAGAAGCGACTCCATCTATTACTCCACCACATAACGACGTACTTCTTCCAGAACCGCAGGCTTCGGGGGAGAGTTGTGACGATAATCTCCTTCAAGAGATTGAGCCTGCTCTTCCCTCCAAAAATACGTCGATACATCTATATAAAACTACTATGGAAGAAATGTCCAACAACGACAACAACATCTCCAAGGTTTGCCAGAGAGCAAAACGTATGCAGCCAGGAACACCTGCTACACCTCAAACCGCCAAACTACCTGTCTTGTTGCCGGTTCCTCGCTGATTGGCCGCCGGTCTAGCTGCAACTGCACTCCACCCACCATACTACTTGATGTCTGGGGCCGCCACGACCTCAGTCTTCAGAATATTCAGTGCTTTCATACGGTTAACACGTCTTCCTGGTAGACTAAGCTTTGGCTTACGTGTACTAAGAGAGGTGATAGCTTAAAGCCAATATTCCTGCACCTCTCATTTTATTGTATATTGCACAGCTTGTTATTATTCACTTGTCTTAACGTAACTTTTCATTTTGTCATTTAATTATTCTTATTATTTTGATTGATTGATTTTATTATACGAATTTGTATGTCCATTTTATTCATGTTTTGTTTATCTAACGTAATTAAAATTCCATTGTTAAAATTTACTTGTGTTTTGTGTGTCTTCTCCTTACCTTACCACAGACGAAGTTCCAGATTTTCTATTTTTTTTTATTCTATGTGACGAGGCCATACCCCTAGCTTTGAACAGCCGAACACCAACGCGTTACCGTCACAATATATATATATATATATATATATATATATATATATATATATATATATATATATATATATATATATATTAGTATATTTTGGTAGCAGTCTTTCCTGTAGACATATATTATTAAATATGACCGAAAAAGTAAGATTATTAATTCTAACACGAATTTTCTCCATCTTTCGTACATTTCTTTTCACTGTTGGAGGTAATTCAAAAATCAATTCTCCAAAATTCATTTTTATTTCTAGTCTGACGCGACACTTGAGCGCGTTTCATAAAACTTATTACATTTTCAAAGACTTTACACATACACAACTGAATAGAACTTACATATCTCTGATTTGTTTATATCTACATTTGAGTGAGGTGGATGGGGTGAGGTGGTATTTAATAGGGTATTAATTTCATCAACACAAGACAGAACACGAAACAATGGGTATTGAAATGGAAGTGATTGTAGAAAGCCTATTGGTCCATATTTCTTGATGCTTCTATATTGGAGCGGAGTCTTGAGGTGGGTAGAATATAGATGTGCATTAATTGGCTGTTGATTGCTGGTGTTGACTTCTTAATGTGCAGTGCCTCGCAAACGTCAAGCCGTCTGCTATCGCTGTATCTATCGATGATTTCTGTGTTGTTTACTAGGATTTCTCTGGCGATGGTTTGGTTGTGGGAAGAGATTATATGTTCCTTAATGGAGCCCTGTTGCTTATGCATCGTTAAACGCCTAGAAAGAGATGTTGTTGTCTTGCCTATATACTGGATTTTTTGGAGCTTACAGTCCCCAAGTGGGCATTTGAAGGCATAGACGACGTTGGTCTCTTTTAAAGCGTTCTGCTTTGTGTCTGGAGAGTTTCTCATGAGTAGGCTGGCCGTTTTTCTGGTTTTATAGTAAATCGTCAGTTGTATCCTCTGATTTTTGTCTGTAGGGATAACGTTTCTATTAACAATATCTTTCAGGACCCTTTCCTCCGTTTTATGAGCTGTGGAAAAGAAGTTCCTGTAAAATAGTCTAATAGGGGGTATAGGTGTTGTGTTAGTTGTCTCTTCAGAGGTTGCATGGCGTTTCACTTTCCTTCTTATGATGTCTTCGACGAAACCATTGGAGAAGCCGTTGTTGACTAGGACCTGCCTTACCCTACAGAGTTCTTCGTCGACTTGCTTCCATTCTGAGCTGTGGCTGAGAGCACGGTCGACATATGCATTAACAACACTCCTCTTCTTAATCTGGGCATAAATCTGCCATAAATCAATCTGGGCATAAACTGTCACGTTATGTCCAGACCGAGTGAGATGGCCCGGAAAGTAGAGTTGGAAATTCTGTTGGACGACATATTCGACCTCGAGACACAAAAGAAGGTCACTACCAAAGATACCTTACAAGCAGAACTTATTGCAGAAGGAGGAAAGAATCGAGGCAATTACAGAAGAACCATACTGTCCCCCGAGCTCAAAGCGGCAGCTAAAAACCTTCGTGAGAACAAGGAGATAGTTGTCAGGAGAGGTGACAAGTCGCCAATATATGTCATTCTTAAAAAAGACGAATATCTGGCGAAAATGAACCTCATACTCTCTGACCAAACTAAGTTCCAATAGGTAACGAAGGACACTACAGCCGAATTAAAAGCAAAGGTCAACAAACTGATCGAAACTGTGAACGCCAAGAAATCCGGACTCCACCTGCTAAAGATCATTAGGGAATATAAACCTGGATATGCGTATGGAAATATCAAGACACACAAGCCTGGAAACCCACTTCGGCCAATCATTAGCCAGATACCCACACCCACGTACAGACTGGCGAAGCAACTCAACGGCCTGCTGACTCCTAATGTTCCTTGCGCCTTTAGCCTGATGTCTCCAAAGGAATTTGTTGACTTACTGCGGGGCACACGGGCCACAGGGATAAGAGCCTCGTTGGACGTAGAATCGCTGTTTACCAACGTACCTGTGGACGAGACAATCGGGATGATAGCCGACAGACTGTATCGTGATCCAGCCTGTACTCCTCTTGACATACCAGAAAATATTCTGAGGAAACTACTCCAAGCTTGTACTAAAGAGGCACCCTTCTTGAGCCCGGATGGGCACATGTATAAGCAAGTAGATGGGGTCGCCATGGGTTCTCCCCTAGGTGTCCTGTTTGCAAACTTCTACATGGGTACCATCGAGCAAACCTAATTAATATATTTTCTCAATTTTTTTTCTTATGAAATGATAAAGCTACCCATTTCATTATGTATGAGGTCAATTTTTTTTTATTGGAGTTAAAATTAACGTAGATATATGACCGAACCTAACCAACCCTACCTAACCTAACCTAACCTATCTCTATAGGTTAGGTTACGTTAGGTAGCCGAAAAAGTTAGTTAAGGTTAGGTTAGGTAGGTTAGGTAGTCGAAAAACAATTATTTCATGAAAACTTGGCTTATTAGGCAAATCGGGCCTTGCATAGTAGGCTGACAAGTGCGTTCTGGCTACTAGGTACGACATATATATATATATATATATATATATATATATATATATATATATATATATATATATATATATATATATATATATATATATATATATATATATATATATATATATATATATATATATATATATAATATATATATTACATATATATATTACATATATATATTACATATATATATTACATATATATATATATATATATATATATATATATATATATATATATATATATATATATATATATATATATATATATATATATATAGTAGCTGCATCGTATGGGCCAATAGGCCTTCAGTATTTCTTGTGCGGCTCATATTTGTGTCCACCTAATTCCCATTCATTTGTTGTTGTACCTCACCTCACTCCACCATTCTCTCCTTCCTATTTCTGTCCAATACTTTACCTGTAAAATCGCTCCTTATGAAGATTTATTGATATACGAAAGTACCTAAGGAAATTCGTGTTTCAATTTTCCTCCGTGCTATGACACTGTCATATTTTTAATCACGTGTTTATTTTCATGATTTACACACACACACACACATACACGTATGTGTGTGTGTGATTTACATACACACACACGTATATATATATATATATATATATATATATATATATATATATATATATATATATATATATATATATATATATATATATATATATATATATATATATATATATATATATATATATATATATATATATATTTATAGAGAGAGAGAGAGAGAGAGAGAGAGAGAGAGAGAGAGAGAGAGAGAGAGAGAGAGAGAGAGAGAGAGAGAGAGAGAGAGAGAGAGAGAGAGAGAGAGAGAGAGAAAGAGAGAGAGAGAGAGAGAGAGAGAGAGAGAGAGAGAGAGAGAGAGAGAGAGAGAGAGAGAGAGAGAGAGAGAGAGAGAGAGAGAGAGAGAGAGAGAGAGAGAGAGAGAGAGAGAGAGAGAGAGAGAGAGAGAGAGAGAGAGAGAGAGAGAGAGAGAGAGATACACATAAAGCACCATATACCACAAGGACTGAAAATTGAGACAGAAGACAGGCAAACACTGATTAATGAAAGATTTTGAAATGTGAGTCGCTGTTCTGTCGTTTCTCGCTTATCGAACCAAGACATGTTCTGTGGCCTACGACTGGACTCGACAGCATCCCCAATTATTGATTAAGGTTAAAGTAATTTCCCACATCTGGGTAGTTAATGGTTCTTCTTTTCTCCTTTACGAAAAATATATCTGCCTTAACCAAAAATATGGCAAGTCCTTTTTTGCGTTTAACGCTAAATTATTGATGCTAAAGTTATAGATGCTGAGATATATATGCTAAAATATAAATATATACGATATATAAAATTAGTATATTTTGATAGCAGTCTTTCTTGTAAACATTTGTTGTTAAATATTACCAAAGAAGTTAGATTAATAATTCTAACACGATTTTTCTCAGTATTTCTTATGTTTCTTTTTACTGTTGATGGTAATTGAAAAATCAATTCTCCAAAATTCCTTTTTATTTATAGTCTGACGCGACGCTTGAACGCGTTTCGTAATAACTTATTACATTTTCAAAGACTTTAGTTAACACACAACTGTAACCTGAAAACACTAAACATAGTCAGCTAATCCGTCGAACTTATACTCGCATTTGGGTGAGGTGATACGGTGCAACAGTTTTGCATGAGGTGAACAAACTTGTAACAAATACAAGACCGAACATGAAACTGTGAATATTAATTAGATATGAGAGCATAAGAATGGAAGTAACTGCAGAGGGCCAATTGGCCCATACTTCCTCTTGATGCTTCTATATTGATTCGGAGTCTTGAAGTGGGTAGAATATAGTTGTGCATTAATTGGCTGTTGATTGCAGGTGTTGACTTTTTGATGTGTAGTGCTTCGCAGACGTCAAGCCGTCTGCTATCGCTGTATCTATCGATGATTTCTGTGTTGTTTGTTAAGACTTCTCTGGTGATCAGGTTGTGAGGGGAGATTATATGCTCCTTTATGGAGCTCTGTTATTTATGCATTGTTGATAGCCTAGAAAGAGACGTTGTTGTCTTGCCTATATACTGAGTTCTTTGGAGCTTACAGTCCACAAGTAGGGCTTTGAAGGCATAGACGACGTTGGTTTACTTCAGGTCATTCTGCTTTGTGTCTGGGGAGTAGGCTGGCCGTTTTTTTGGTTTTATAGTAAATCATCAATTGTGTTTTCTGTTTTTTGTCTGTAGGGATAACGTTCCTATCAACAATATCTTTCAGGACCCTTTCCTCCATTCTATGAGGTGTCGAAAAGAAGTTCCTGTAAAATAGTCTAAAAGGGGGTACATATGTTGTGTTAGTTGACTCTTCAGAGGTTGCATGGTTTTTTACCTTTGTTTTTATATTGTTTTCAACAAAACCATTACAAAAGCCGTTGTTGACTAGGACCTGTCTTACCCTACAGAGTTCTTCATCGACTTGCTTCCATTCTGAGCTGTGGCTAAGAGCACAGTCGACATAAGCGTTGACAACACCCCTCTTGTACCTGTCTGTACCTGATATATAAAATATATATAAAATATTGATATCTTCATATACATACGGTTTTTTTTCAGCGTTCGTTTACCTGGGGAGCGGACTGCACACTGGACTTGTGATTCTGTGGTCCCGGGTTCAATCCCGGGCGCCGGCGAGAAACAATGGCCAGAGTTTCTTTCACCCTATGCCCCTTGTTACCTAGCAGTAAATAGGTACCTGGGTGTTAGTCAGCTGTCACGGGCTGCTTTCTGGGGGTGGAGGCCTGGTCGAGGACCGGGTCGCGTAGACACTAAAAACCCCCGAAATCATCTCAAGATAACCTCAAGATAACCTGTTCACTAAATTAGCTACATTAATCAACCTTCAGAAAAACAAACAAGTATTCGTAAAGTTTTCTTAACGAACAAAGATCAATGCATTGCAGACTCTCAACACCTAAACCATAAACTTAAAATGTACTCAGTTTGACTCCGACTGCTTGATACCGGCGGAATATACCGTCCCAGACGACCCAAGTGACAAAGAAGCAGCCGCAGGTCGAGTCGAACTTGCAACTTACATGAAAGACTCGCTCGACCTCGTAGGATATGCAAAGGTCGACCCTGTATTTTGGCCCCCGGTGATCCGGTTTATTGCCAGGAAAATATATAGTCGCGTATTGACCAGGAAACGAGGGTATTATACCACACGTAAATGTTCTTTTTGATCAATTTGTTCACTTTGTTATTTGTGCATTCGTTTTCTCGTGCGTTCATCCATTGATTCGCTACATTATTCATGTTTAATTCATCTCCTGTATTTATGCGTACATCTCTTCTCTTTTACACCCTACATTGGATCATACATTCATTATTGGGACCACCCAGGCATTCACTGAACCCCCCAGTCATACACTGCATCATACATTCATTTTCTGGATCCCCCAGTCATTCACAGGATCCCTCAGTCATTCACTGACTCACGCATTCATACTCTGCATCACCAATTATTGGATGATCCAATAATTCACCAGATCACTAATTCATTAACTGGATCACTCATTTATTCACGTGATTACTCATTTATTCACGTGATCACTTATTTATTCACGTGATTAACCATTTATTCACGAGATCACCCATTTATTCCCTTAATTACAATTTATTCACTAGGTCAATCTGTCATTAACGCACTCGCCTCATATCATCTAGAAACTGGGTTCGATTCCCAAGCAGGGTAAGACGTTTGGGAGCGTGTGTCCTTACACTTGATGCATCTGTTTACTTAGTGCTAAAGAGGCACATGGGAGTTAGTAAACTGTAACGGATTGCAGTCATAGTACTGGCCAGCTGATGCTTCGGACGACCTCCATTTACCCAACCTGTTCCCTCACTGGAGCACCCGTTCTCTCACTGGAGCACCCGTTCTCTCACTGGAGCACCCGTTCTCTCACTGGAGCACCCGTTCTCTCACTGGAGCACCCGTTCTCTCACTGGAGCACCCGTTCGCTCGCTGGAACACCCGTTCTCTCACTGGAGCACCTTGTAACACCGTAAAGGTGTTTGGTTTAGTTTTATTTAATATATATATAGTTCATGAGTCAGAGACAAGGGTCTGAGAGGCGCCAGTTTGTCGGCCTGAGACTCACACCTCTAAGCGTTAATGACCTCAAGTTGACCTGACCTCAGTTCATGCGAATTTCACCTTGCTTCTGCTAATCTGATAATTGTAGCCGGGTAGGTCCGTCAAACATGCCGACGTTTAGGTGTGGCTTGGTAGAGTGCCTGAGGCTATCTACTTGTGGGCGGAATTAGCTAGTAGATTTCCTAATATATACTGAGGGAGCTGGAGGATAAGGGAAGCAATAGGAGACCAGCCAGCAGAGCAGAGCAGAGGCCAGCCGTCGAGATAGGCTGTCGCCGGACAGGGGGTGACGCTGCCTGACAACTGCAGACTCCCCCCCCCCTCCCCCTCTATCCAGCTATAGGGAGACGCTTGGTGAGTTGAGCATGAAAGGTGCTTGGTCGTGTTTACTAGTGTTGTGTGAGGATCAGGGGCAGTCAAGTTGTAGGGTTCTCGAATTCTTGGATGATGACTCACTTTACATATATATCTTGAACATTAAGTTGAATTGCTTAAATTATGATACTTAGTATGTAAAATATAATTGAATTTATTATTTAAATTGTGTTTAACTTTGTTCCCAAGAGTTTTTGAGTTGAGGGGAGAAAGCCTCTGCGGTTACTGGTTTCATGATTTTAATGAGTACAGGTTTAGAGTTGATACATGGTAATAACATCTTTTGGTACAGACAAGTTCCATTCCTTGTCTTGTAGGTACGGACAAATGAATGTATGGTGGCAGCATTTCTTCTTCTACTCTTCATCTTCTATTATCTACTCTTCTACTTTGTTACGAACCCGGATCCAGCGTCCGTGCCTGGAGCAGTGACAAACACGCCATCTGTGGGTCAGCTCCCGAAACCCCCGCCAAACGAACGACGACACCTAGTGAGGACAGCGTGTACTGGCCTCGAGGACCAGTTTCCAGTCTGGTTCAGCGCTCAACACCGCCGCTCCTGACCTCTGGTGAGGTGGTGCTCCGACGACAGCGCCATCTATGGAGTGGATATGTCGGGCGTTTGTATCTGAGCCTGTGAGTGTGGTGTATTAGTGTCCCAGTTATTAATGACGTGTCTGCTTACAGAGCCGACCTGGGACCACTGTGTTGAAGGTGGAGTCAGTCTACCCGAGGCAGCCAGTCTCCATACAGTGAAGTTTGCTGCAGCCTTTGTGACGTCGCCCCCCGGAAGAACACTGTGGTGTGTTAAGCCTGCCAGTGGAGTGGCAGTGACAGGATTTACCCGGGACCGACGGTTGGAGACGATAATCCACTGGGGTATTGAGGACAGGAGGGTGATTGGTGATATCACACGGGACTCCTGTCTAGGGCATACCCCTTTTATCGTTCGTGGAGTGGCCGTACCAGCCTTGGTGGCTCAGTACCTGCCAGCAGACCTGCTGGACGTGTGGTTGACGGCCTCCACGACGGTGCCCCCAGTGGACCTGTGTTGTGGCTGACCTGTGGCCAGGGTAGACTCGGTGTTCTCAGAGGACACGTCTTAAGGCCACGAAGAAAGCACCGCGGACTCAGCACCTAGCTTCGAGGATCCATAGTCTCCAGCAGAAGACTACAGTGTTGATCCCATTTGTAAAGTATTAATACCCCTCCCCCTGTGTACTCCTTTTATATAATATTTATTTATTGGTGGTGGTCAATATATTATATTAAGTTCTTACCTTTCTTTCCCTACTCCCTTTAAGTTACTTGCGTCACGGATCGCATCCCTTGATAGCCTCTACTGGCTTGGGGCCGGATATTTATCTTCCTCTAACTACATCAGAGTAAGAACCCCGTTGCGTCCCGAGAGGGCCGTAACATAATTGGCATCCCCAGCGGGATCCGTCCCCTTGTTAAGTATGTTTGACAGGGGTGGTGAAGTGGCGTAATCCCTGTATATAATTCCCCCTGTGTGTGACGATTGCGACGTTATACGTCCTGTGCGGTGCTCAGAGTGACTAAGTGCGATATTGTGCAGTGCGGTGCTCGCTGTGATTAAGCGATTAAGTGCAATATTGACTAGTGCGGTGCTCAGTGATTCAGTGCAATATTGTAGAGCGAAGTATTCGCTTGGACTCAGTGCAATATTGGGTAGTGTGGTGCCCGAAGTGATTACGTGCAATATTGGCAAGTGCAGAGTTTGGTGCGTTAAAGTGCAATATTGACGTAGAACAGTGCTCGGTGCGTTAAGTGCTAACGTGTAAGCAGTGTGTTAAGTGCAAAGTGTTCCATCTGTGACAATGGCAGACAAAGCTACCATCGATGATCTGGACGATGTTCAGGCTTTTCTGAACAGAGTGGACTGTCTTGCCAGATTAAAGTATCTGAGCAAACCAGAGCTTGTACTAGTGAGCGCCTACCTGGAGATCAAGATCCGTGCCAGTGATTCCCGTGTGGAGATCTTGTCCAAGGTTCACCGGCACCTGAAGGCAGAAGAGAAACAGGAAGGCGAGACTCCTAGTACAAGGGAAGGTGAGGAAATAGCTTCCACAGAAAAGGAAGATAAGGGCAGCGACGTTGACAGCGATGCAGGTGAGCTTAATATCAGCTTCCTAACTGTCAAAATGCGTGCCCTAGAGATCAATCGTGAGATAGAGTGGAAGAAGTTAGAATTAGAACGAGAATTAAAAGATAAAGAAATGGAGATGAAAGAAAAGGAATTGGCGATGAGGCGTCTAGAATTAGAAGAGAAACGAGAGAGAGAAGCACGAGAAAGAGAAGAGAGACGAGAGAGAGAAGCACGAGAAAGAGAAGAGAGACGAGAGAGAGAAGAACGAGAAAGAGAGAGAGAAGAACGAGAAAGAGAGAGGGAAGAGCGAGAGAGAGAAGAAAAAGAAAGACAGAGACAGCATGAACTAGAAGTATTACGATTAGGTGCTGGACAGAGACAAACTGGAGCAAGCGGTTTCGATCCGGTAAGGAATATCAAAATGGTCCCCAAATTCAATGAGAGGGAAGTCTCGAAGTTCTTTGCAGCCTTCGAGAAAGTCGCTGCCTCTTTGGAGTGGCCAAGGGAGAATTGGGCCATCATGATACAGTCAGTTTTGACTGGGAAGGCCCAAATCGCCTACTCTACGTTATCCCTTGACGACTCCGGCGATTACGATATGGTGAAGAAAGTGGTGCTCATGGCGTACCAATTGGTACCTGAGGCATATAGGCAAAAGTTTAGAAACCTGAAGAAGACCTCAGAGCACACTTTTACCGAATTCGCCACGATCAAGGAGCGACTTTTTCAAGAATGGTGTGCCTCTCGGAAGGTGGAGACCAGGGAAGACCTCGAACAGCTGATTCTGCTCGAGGACTTCAAGGATTGTTTGTCTGTAGACCTGAAGACGTACTTAGAGGAACAGCAGGTAGAGACCTTGAGTGCAGCAGCCACCATGGCTGAAGAGTATATCCTGACTCATAGGCCGTCTGCTAAGTACGTCCCGAGGAATTACCAGCGCCGGTTTGACAGACCTCACGACGAAGAAGAAAGACCCGTCCCACAAAGTGCTAAGAAGACGCCCCCAGGTAGCCCTCGAAGAACAAGTCCTAGTAGTCCGAAACACCGTAGTCCGAGGAGGAACATGGTGTGCTGGACTTGTGGGCAGAAGGGACACATAGCTGCTAGGTGCCGAGGCAGAAGAGGTGGCAGCGCACGAAGGGAGGTGATGTTGATGAGCTGTGTTACACCACCAGCAGGAAACCAGTCTACGATGACGCAGGAAGGACCAAGTTTGTTTGCCCCTCACACTTCATGCGGGTATGTAACGAGTGGTCATACTGGTAGATCAGTTGTAGTGCTCAGAGATAGTGGAGCAGCCCAGTCCCTGATCGTGAAGAGCTCGTTACCCGAGGGAGAAAGTGTGGATGGGCGACAAAAGGTTGTCCTGGTGGGGTTTCCAAGGATGCAGTACATCGCCCCCTTAGTGCCAGTACATCTCGACTCGCCTTATTTCAGCGGCACATGTGCGTTGGCAGTAGTCGATACCCTCCCTGTGGCTGGGATTGACGTGATACTAGCCAACGACTTGGTGACCGATTGGAGCACCCATCATCCCAAGGTTGCGGACGAGTCTACCAGAACAGCACGGTCTGAGGTAACAGGCAATGGTAATGTCCAGGTAAAGACAGACCCGGTTTTGAACATGTCTAATTTGTCCTCTCCCCCGCAGATCGACAGTTATCTAGCAGTGTCTCCTGATTCTTCTCTTGACAAGGAACATGAGGTTACGATGGCAGAAGTACCTGAGCTAGAAGGGAGGCCTTGTGTGCAGACACCCACGGATACCAACGAGTCTGGAGCGAAGGCTGAGGTGTGCTTGCGGTATGGCAAGTTACAGCGTGTAGTGGACCAGCCAGAGATTCCCCAGACGTCAGAGGTATGTGAGGTATGTTCTAAAGGTCTAGTGCCCTCTTTGGTCCAAGCCAGGCTAGTGGATGGTGCCGGCTATGGACATGACAAGCTCAGGAAACTTATCCCTCGACTTACCAAATGTTTCCTATCGGTATTTTGTTTTGTTCTCCTATGTGCTCTCTGTGTTCTCAGTAAGGATCAGTGGACGACCCGAAGGATGATGGCTCCCGTGAACATCGAGAAGAGGTCCCAGGGATTGGAGAGTTGTACTGCAAGTGTTGCAGTTGAAGAAGGGACCTGGGAGGTAATAGATGATACAGGAGGTACGACATGTGATAATGTGAGTGACTGTTTCCGACAGGTTGACACCCCCCCGCGTGACTGCTGAGCCTCAATGCAGCGTTATGTGGAACGTTGGTCGACCTGACGGTGGCAGAGTGAATGCCATCTGCGACGTACAAGCAGCCCTGTTGGGACTAGGTGTGAACCTAGTAGGGTATGCTGTAAGTATTGACTTACCCACTGTCGCGATCACTCTGAATTATCAGACCCCTGTATTCCAGGTTCCTGTCTCCCTGAAGGACCATCGGACCGGTACCAGAAATGCCGTCTGTGGACAGCCATCATCGGTGCCACGACATAGGGAAGTGTCGAGTTGCCCCAGATCGTGTCGAAACCAATCCGTACTCGAGAGAGGTGAGATGATGCCCCTGTTTGCCATCGCAGAGGAGGTGTGGAAGATTACGTCAGGCAGGTCATCGCCTGCCATTTTCAAGCTCCCTTTGTGCCAGAGTTTCTCGGTAGAAAAATTCTGTGGACAAGACAGCCTCATCACTCCAGTTCATAGGATAAGTAAGTCCATTTGGAGTTGTGTCGCCCTGCTAATTTGGTTTGTGTTTTTTATAGAACCCCAAACCAAATTCTTTTTGGTGGGGAGGTGTTACGAACCCGGATCCAGCGTCCGTGCCTGGAGCAGTGACAAACACGCCATCTGTGGGTCAGCTCCCGAAACCCCCGCCAAACGAACGACGACACCTAGTGAGGACAGCGTGTACTGGCCTCGAGGACCAGTTTCCAGTCTGGTTCAGCGCTCAACACCGCCGCTCCTGACCTCTGGTGAGGTGGTGCTCCGACGACAGCGCCATCTATGGAGTGGATATGTCGGGCGTTTGTATCTGAGCCTGTGAGTGTGGTGTATTAGTGTCCCAGTTATTAATGACGTGTCTGCTTACAGAGCCGACCTGGGACCACTGTGTTGAAGGTGGAGTCAGTCTACCCGAGGCAGCCAGTCTCCATACAGTGAAGTTTGCTGCAGCCTTTGTGACGTCGCCCCCCGGAAGAACACTGTGGTGTGTTAAGCCTGCCAGTGGAGTGGCAGTGACAGGATTTACCCGGGACCGACGGTTGGAGACGATAATCCACTGGGGTATTGAGGACAGGAGGGTGATTGGTGATATCACACGGGACTCCTGTCTAGGGCATACCCCTTTTATCGTTCGTGGAGTGGCCGTACCAGCCTTGGTGGCTCAGTACCTGCCAGCAGACCTGCTGGACGTGTGGTTGACGGCCTCCACGACGGTGCCCCCAGTGGACCTGTGTTGTGGCTGACCTGTGGCCAGGGTAGACTCGGTGTTCTCAGAGGACACGTCTTAAGGCCACGAAGAAAGCACCGCGGACTCAGCACCTAGCTTCGAGGATCCATAGTCTCCAGCAGAAGACTACAGTGTTGATCCCATTTGTAAAGTATTAATACCCCTCCCCCTGTGTACTCCTTTTATATAATATTTATTTATTGGTGGTGGTCAATATATTATATTAAGTTCTTACCTTTCTTTCCCTACTCCCTTTAAGTTACTTGCGTCACGGATCGCATCCCTTGATAGCCTCTACTGGCTTGGGGCCGGATATTTATCTTCCTCTAACTACATCAGAGTAAGAACCCCGTTGCGTCCCGAGAGGGCCGTAACATACTTCTACTATCTACATTTCTACTCCTACCTATCTATTTCTCCCCCTCCACCCCTCTCCGAACTCTCCCTTTCAATTCACGACCTTCCCCGCTCCTCCCACCTCTCTACCTCTCTCACCCCAACCCCTCACTAATTACTTCATTATTCATTTTTTTCCTTTCGTTTCTCTTATACGTTTGTGGCAGTGAAATGTGTTCTAGAGTTCTCTAGAGTTTCGGGTAGCCGATCAAGTTACGGCGCATTGTAGTCTTAGCACCTAGGTAGTCAAATACCTAGGTTACAAGGTGCTGAACGAGAGAGGTTGCCGTAGGAACTCTGGGGATGCTCTAGAATAGTTAGCTAACTGGTGAAAGGATAACGGACTTGAGAGAGCTGTTTCCCCCGGCCTCGTTAGTTAACTGGGGGGGGGGGGTGGAATAATGGACAAGAGAGAGCTATCCCCCCCCCCCCCCGTTACAACCCGTTGTCAAACTGGAGCACCCGTTCTCTCACTGGAGCACCCGTTCTCTCACTGGAGCACCCGTTCTCTCACTGGAGCACCCGTTCTCTCATTGGAGCCCCCGTTTTCTCACTGGAGCACCCGTTGTCACACAGGAGCACCCGTTCTCTCGTTGGAGCACTCGTTGTCACACTACAGCACCCGTTCACTCGCTGGAACACCCTTTTCACACTGGAGCACCCGTTCTCTCACTGGAGCACCCGTTGTCACATTGGAGCACCCCTTGTCACACTGAAGTACCCCTTGTCACACTGGAGCACCCGTTCTCTCGCTGGAGAACCCGTTTTACACTGGAGCACCCGTTGTCACAGTGGAGCACCCCTTGTCACACTGAAGCACCCGTTGTCACACTGGAGCGCCTGTTGTCACACTGGAGCACCCCTTGTCACACTGGAGCACCTGTTTTCACACTGGAGCACCTGTTTTCACACTGGAGCACCCGTTGTCACACTGGAGCACCCGTTGTCAAACTGGAGCACCCGTTGTCACACTGGAGCACCCCTTGTCACACTGGAGCACTGTTGTTACACTGGAGCACCCGTTCTCCCACTGGAGTACCCGTTGTTACACTGGAGCGCCCGTTTTCACAGTAGAGCACCTGTTCTCTCACTGGAGCGCAAGTTCTCTTACTGGAGCACTCGTTCTCTCACTGGAGCACCCGTTCTCTCACTGGAGCACCCCTTGTCACACCGGATCACCAGTTGTCACACTGGAGCACCAGTTGTCACACTGGGATACCCGTTCCCTCACTGGAGCACCCGTTCTCTCACTGGAGCACCTGTTCTCTCACTGGAGCACAAGTTCTCTTACTGGAGCACTCGTTCTCTCACTGAAGCGCGCGTTGTCAAACTGGAACAACCGTTCTATCGTTGGAGCACCCGTTGGAGCACTGGAGCACCCGTTCTCTCGCTGGCACACCCGTTGTCACACTGGAGAACACGTTCTCTCGCGGGAGAACCCGTTTCACACTGGAGCACCCGTTCTCTCGCTGGAGCACCCGTTGTCACAGTGGAGCACCCCCTTGTCACACTGAAGCACCCGTTGTCACACTGGAGCGCCCGTTGTCACAGTGGAGCACCCCCTTGTCAAACTGAAGCACCCGTTGTCACACTGGAGCACCCGTTGTCACAGTGGAGCACCCCCTTGTCACACTGAAGCACCCGTTGTCACACTGGAGCACCAGTTGTCAAAGTTGAGCAACCGTTGTCACACTGGAGTACGAGTTGTGACACTGGAGTACCCGTTCCCTCACTGGAGCACCCGTTCTCCTACTGGAGCTCCCGTTCACTCACTGGAACACCCGTTCTCTCTTTGGAGCACCCGTTCTCCCACTGGAGCACCCGTTCTCTCACTGGAGCACCTGTTCTCTCAAAGGAGCACCCGTTCTCTCACTGGAGCACTCGTTCTCTCACTGGAGCACTCGTTCTCTCACTGGAGCACTCGTTCTCTCACTAGAGCATCCGTTCTCTTACAGGAGCACCTGTTCCCTCACTAGTGCACTGTTCTCTCACTGGAGTACTGTTCTCTAATTGGAGCACCCGTTCTCTCACTGGAGCACCCATTCTCTCACTGGAGCACCCGTTCTTTCACTGGAGCACCCGTTCTCTCACTGGAGCACCCGTTCTCTCACTGGAGTACTGTTCTCCCACTGAAGCAACCGTTTTCTCACTGGAGCACCCGTTCTCTCACTGGAGCACTATTCTCTCACTGAAGCACCTATTCCCTCACTGGAGAACTGTTCTCTCATTAGAAACCCGTTCTCTCACTGGAGCATCCGTTCTCTCACTGCAGAACCCGTTCTCTCACTGTAGCACTGTTCTCTCACTGGAGCCACTGTTCTCTTACTGGTGCCCTGTTCTCCCACTGGAGCTCCCAATGTCACACTGGAGCACACGTTCCCACATTGGAGCACCCGATCTCTGTCTACAGCACCCGTTCTTTCACTGGAGCACGCATTCCCTTAATGGAGTTCCCGTTCTCCTACTGGAGCACCTTTCTCTCACTGGAGCACTGTTCTCTCACTGGAGCACTGTTCACTCACTGGAGCACTGTTCCCTCACTGGAGCACCCGTTCTCTCACTGGAGAGCCTGTTCCCTCACTAAAGTACCCGTTCTCTCACTGGAGCACCAGTTCTCTCACTGGAGCACCCGTTCCCTCACTGAAGCACCCATTCTCTCACTGAAGCACCCGTTTTCTCACTGGAGCACCTGTTCCCTCACTGGAGCACTGTTCTCTCAATGGAGCACTGTTTTCTTCGGAGCGTTCTTCTCTCACTGGAATACTGTTCTCTCACTGGAGCTCCCGTTCCCTGAGTGGTGCACTGTTCTCTCACTGCAGCACTGTTCTCTCACTGGAGCTCCCGTTCTCTCACTGGAGCACCCGTTGTCACACTGGAGCACCCGTTCTCTCGCTGGAGAACCCGTTTCGTACTGGAGCACCCCCTCTCTCACTGGAGCTCCTATTCTCTCACTGGAGCACCCGTTCTCTCACTGAAGCACCCGTTCTCTCACTGGAGCACCCGTTTTCAAATTGGAGCACCCGTTCTCTCACTGGAGTACCCGTTCACTCACTGGACGTCCCGTTCTCTTACTGGAGCAATCTTTCTCTCACTGGAGCACCCGTTCACTCACTGGAGCACCCGTTCACTCACTGGAGCACCCGTTCTCTCACTGGAACACCCGTTGTCACACTGGAGCACCCATTCTCTCGTTGGAGCACCCATTGTCACACTGGAGTACCCGTTCTCTCGCGGAAGCACCCATTGTCACATTGGAGCACCCTTTGTCACACTGGAGCACCTTTGCCACACTGGAAGACCCCTTGCCACACTGGAGCACCCCTTGCCACACTGGAGCACCCGTTTTCTCGCTTGAGAACCCATTGTCACACTGGAGCGCTGTTGTCACAGTGGAGCACCTCCTTGTCCCACTAAAGCACCCGTTGTCACACTGGAGCGCCCGTTGTGACACTGGAGTACCCGTTCTCCCACTGGAGCACCCGTTCTCTTACTGGAGCTCCCGTTCTCTCACTGGAGCACCTGTTCTCTCAATGGAGCACCCGTTCTCTCACTGCAGCACTCGTTCTCTCACTGGAGCACCCGATCTCTTACAGGAGCACCCGTTCCTTCATTTGTGCACTGTTCTCTAACTTGAGTACTGTTCTCTAACTGGAGTACTGTTCTCTCATTGGAGCATCCGTTCTCTCACTGGAGCACCCGTTCTCTCACTGGAACACCCGTTCTCTCACTGGAGCACCCGTTCTCTCACTGGAACACCCGTTCTCTCACTGGAGCACCCGTTCTCTGTCTACAGCACCCGTTCTCTCACTGGAGCACACGTTCCCTTAATGGAGTTTCCGTTCCCTTACTGAAGCATTGTTCTCCCACTGGAGCACCACTTCTCTCACTGGAGCACTGTTCTCTCACTAAAGCACCTGTTCCCTGACTGCATTGAGCACTGTTCTGTTACTGGAGCCCCCGTTCTCTTACTGGAGCCCCCGTTCTCTCACTGGAGCACCCGTTGTCACACTGGAACACCCGTTCTCTCCTTGGAGCACCCATTGTCACGCTGGAGCACCCGTTCTCTCACTGGAGCACCCGTTGTCACACTGGAGCACCCGTTACCTCACTGGAGCATACGTTCTCCCACTGGAGCACCTGTTGTCACACTGGAGCACCCGTTCCCTCACTGGAGCACCCGTTCTCTCACTGGAGCACACATTTTCTCACTAGAGAACCCGTTTTCACACTGGAGCACCCATTCCATCACTGGAGCACCCGTTCTCTCACTGGAGTACCCATTCTCGCACTGGAGTACTCGTTCTTTCACTGGGGAACCCGTTATCACACTGGAGACCTCGTTCTCTCACTGGAGCACCCATTCCTCACTGGAGCACCCGTTCTCTCACTGGAGCACCCATTCTCTCACTGGAACACCCGTTATTTCACTGGAGAATCTGTTCTCTTACTGGAGCACCCATTCTATCACTGGAGCACCCGTTCTCTCACTGAAGCACCCGTTCTCTCACTGCAGCACCTGTTTTCACAATGGAGCACCCGTTCTCTCACTGGAGCACCCGTTCCCTCATTGGAGCACCCGTTCTCTCACTGGAGCACCCGTTGTCACACTGGAGCACCCTTTACCTCATTGGAGCATCCGTTCTCCCACTGGAAAACCCGTTGTCACACTGGAACACCCGTTCCCTCACTGGAGCACCCGTTCTCTCACTGGAAAACCCGTTGTTCCACTTGAGCACCCGTTACCTCACTGGAGCATCCGTTCTCCCAGTGGAGCACCCGTTGTCACACTGGAGCACCCGTTCCCTCACTGGAGCACCCGTTCTCTCACTGGAGCACCCATTTTTAAACTGGAGCACCTGTTATCTCACTGGAGCACCCGTTCTCTCACTGGAGGACTTATTCTCTCACTGAACCACCCGTTTTCTTACTGGAGCACCCATTCTATCACTGGAGCACCCGTTCTCTCACTGGAGTACCCGTTGTCGCACTGGAGTCCCCGTTCTCCCACTGGAGCACCCGTTGTCACACTGGAGACCTCGTTCTATCACTGGAGCACCCGTTCCTTCACTGGAGCACCCGTTCTCTCACTGGAGCACCCGTTTTTTCCACTGGAACACCCGTTCTTTCACCGGAGCACCTGTTCTCTTACTGGAGTACCCGTTCTCTTACTGGAGCAAACATTCTATCACTGGAGCACCCGTTCTCTCACTGGAGCACCCGTTCTCTCACTGGAGCACCCGTTGTCACAATGGAGCACCCGTTCTCTCATTGGCGCAACCGTTCCCTGACTGGAGCAACCGTTCTCTCACTGGAACACCCGTTGTCACACTGGAGTACCCGTTACCTCACTGGAGCACCCGTTCTACCCCTGGAGCACCCGTTCCTTCACTGGAGCACCAATTGTCACACTCGAGCATCTGTTACCTCACTGGAGCACCCGTTCTCTCACTGGAGCACCCATTGTCACACTGGAGACCTTGTTCTCTCACTAGAGCATCCGTTCCCTCACTGGAGCAACCGTTCTCTCACTGGAGCTCCCGTTCTCACACTGGAGGACTCGTTCTATCACTGAAGCCCAAGTTCTCTCACTGGAGTACCCGTTCTCTTACTGGAGCACCCTCTCTCTTACTGGAGCACCTGTTCTCTTACGGGAGCACCCGTTCTCTCACTGGAGCACCCGTTCTCTTACTGGAGCACCCATTCTCCCACTGGAGCAACCGTTCCATCACTGGAGTAACCGTTCTTTTACTGGAGCACCCGTTCCCTGACTGGAGTACCAGTTCTCTCAATGGAGCACCTGTTCTCTCACTGGAGCACCCTCTTTCTCACTGTAGCAATCGTTCTCTCACTGGAGCAACCGTTCTCTCACTGGAGCACCCGTTCCCTCACTGGAGCACCCGTTCTCTCACTGGAGCACCCATGCTCTCACTGGAGCACCCGGTTTCACACTGGAGCACCCATTCTATCACTGGAGCACCCGTTCTCTCACTGGAGTACCCGTTCTCATACTGGAGCACCCGGTCTGTCACTGGAGCACCCGTTGTCACTCTGGAGACCTCGTTCTCTCACTGTAGCAAACGTTCCCTCACTGGAGCATCCGTTCTCCCACTGGAACACCCGTTCTTTCACTGGAGCACCTGTTCTCCTACTATAGTACCCGTTCTCTTACTGGGGCCCCCATTCTATCAATGGAGCACCCGTTCTCTCACTGGAGCACGTGTTCTCTCACTGGAGCACCCGTTGTCACAATGGTGACCCGTTCTCTCATTGGAGCACCCGTTCCTTGACTGAAACACCCGTTCTCTCACTGGAGCACCCGTTGTCACACTGGAGCACCCTTTACCTCACTGGAACATCCGTTCTACCCCTGGAGCACCCGTTGTCACACTGGAGCACCCGTTGTCACACTGGAGCACCCGTTCCCTCACTGGAGCATCCGTTCTCTCACTGGAGCACCGATTGTCACACTGAAGCACCTGTTACCTCACTGGAGCCCCCGTTCTCTCACTGGAGCACCCAATATTTCTCTGGAGCACCCGTTTTCACACTGGAGCACCCATTAGTTCACTGGATCACCCGTTTCTTCACTGGAGCACCCGTTCTCTCACTGGAGCACCCGCTCCCTCACTGATGCACCCGTTACCTCACTGGAGCATCAGTTCTCCCATTGGTTGGTTACCTGGTCGATACCTGGATGATGGGGTTCTAGGAGTTCTTCTACTCCCCAAGCCTGGCCCGAGGCCAGTCTTGACTTGTGAGAGTTTGGTCCACTAGGCTGTTGCTTGGAGCGGCCCGCAGGCCCACATACCCACCACAGCCCGGTTGGTCCGGCACTCCTTGGAGGAATAAATCTAGTTTCCTCTTGAAGATGTCCACGGTTGTTCCGGCAATATTTCTTATGTTTGCTGGGAGGACGTTGAACAACCGCGGACCTCTGATGATTATACAGAGTTCTCTGATTGTGCCTATGGCACCTCTGCTCTTCACTGGTTCTATTCTGCATTTTCTTCCATATCGTTCACTCCAGTACGTTGTTATTTTACTGTGTAGTTTTGGTACTTGGCCCTCCGGTATCTTCCAGGTGTATATTATTTGATATCTCTCTCGTCTTCTCTCTAGTGAGTACATTTGGAGGGCTTTGATACGATCCCAATAACTTAGGTGCTGTATCTCGTCTATGCGTGCCGTATATGTTCTCTGAATTCCCTCTATTTCAGCAATCTCTCCTGCTCTGAAGGGGTAAGTGAGTACTGAGCAGTACTCAAGACGGGACAACACAAGTGACTTGAAGAGTACAACCATTGTGATGGGATCCCTGGATTTGAAAGTTCTCGTAATCCATCCTATCATTTTTCTGGCTGTCGCAATATTTGCTTGGTTATGCTCCTTAAACGTTAGGTCGTCAGACAATATTATTCCCAAATCCTTTACATGCTGTTTTCCTACTATGGGTACATTTGATTGTGTTTTGTACTCTGTATTATGTTTAAGGTCCTCATTTTTACCATACCTGAGTACCTGGAATTTATCACTGTTAACATCATGTTATTTTCTGATGCCCAGTCGAAAACTTTATTAATATCAGCTTGAAGCTTTTCAGTGTCTTCAGCAGATATAATTTTCATACTGATTTTTGTGCCATCTGCAAAGGATGATACGAAGCTGTGACTTGTATTTTTGTCTATATCTGATATGAGAATAAGGAAAATCAGCGGTGCAAGGACTGTACCCTGAGCTTTTAACTGCACTTGGACTAGATTTTATATGGCTGACCGTTACTCGCTGAGTCCTGTTTGACAGAAAACTGAGTATCCAGCGTCCTACTTTACCGGTTATTCCCATTGACTTCATTTTGTGTGCTATCACGCCATGGTCACATTTATCGAAAGCCTTTGCGAAGTCCGTGTATATCACATCAGCATTCTGTTTTTCTTTTAATGCCTCAGTGACTTTGTCGTAGTGCTCAAGTAGCTGTGAGAGGCACGATCTTCCAGCTCGAAATCCATGTTGGCCTGGGTTGTGAAGGTCATTGGTCTCCATGAAATTGGTGACCTGACTCTTAATCACTCTCTCAAATACTTTTATGATGTGCGATGTTAGTGCAACTGGTCTATAATTCTTTGCCAATGCTTTGCTCCCTCCCTTGTGTAGAGGGGCTATGTCTGCTACTTTAAGTGCATCTGGTATCTCCCCCGTGTCCAAGCTCTTCCTCCACACTATACTGAGTGCCTGTGCTACCGGCACTTTGCATTTCTTTATAAATATTGAATTCCATGAGTCTGGATCTGGGGCCGAGTGCATGGGCACGTTTTCAATTTCTCTTTCAAAATTTAGTGCGCTCGTGTTGATATCAGTTATATTTACAGGGGTTTGAATATCCCACATAAAGAAATTGTCTGGATCATCCACTTTCATGTTGTTTATTGGAGTGCTAAACATGTCCTCATACTGCTTTTTTAGGATTTCACTAATTTCTTTGTCATCCTCCGTGTATGAACCTTCACTTGTACGAATAGGTACAATACTGGCAGTGGTTTTTGCTTTTGATTTCGCATATGTGAAGAAATATTTTGGATTTTTCTTTATTTCCTGAATTGCTTTCTGTCCTAACTGCCTTTCTTCAGTTTCATATGAGTGTTTCAATTTCCGCTCGATTTCTTCAATCTCCCTATTTAAATTATTCCTTCTTCGATGGGAAATTCGTGTCTGCATAAGCAGTTCCGTTATTTTTTTCCTGCGTTTATAGTGTCGTCTGAATTCTCTTTCTAAGTTGGATCTCTTTCTGGCTTTCCTCAAAGGAAAATGTTTCAGACATACTTGATACGCTTCCGAAGTCAGTTTTTCTATTCCTTCTGTAGGATTTGTATTACTTAGAACAGTTTCCCATGGAATGTTTGTAAGTTCCCTGTTTACTATCTCCCAGTCTATCCTTTTATTATTAAAATTGAATTTACTGAATAGCCCCTCTCGCTTTATCAACGTTTTAGGTCTATTCTGAGTATTGATGGTCGTTTGCACTTCAATTAGCTTGTGATCTGAGTATGTGGTATCTGATATCGTAATGTCTCTGATAATGTCTTCATTGTGCGTAAAGACCAGATCTAAAATATTTTCATTTCTCGTTGGCTCCGATATCTGCTGATTGAGTGAAAATTTGTCACAGAATCTAAGTAGTTCTCTAATCTGTGGTTGGTTGGAGGAGCACCCGTTGTCACACTGGAGCACCCATTCCCTCACTGGAGCACCCGTTCTCTCACTGTAGCTCTTATTGTCAAACTGGAGCACCCGTTATCACACAGGAGCACCCGTTCTCTCACTGGAGCACCCATTCTCCCACTGGAGCACCCGTTTTCAGACTGGAGCACCCATTCTATCACTGGAGCACCCGTTCACTCACTGGAATACCCGTTCTCGCACTGGAGCACCCGTTCTCTCACTGGAGCACCCGTTGTCACGCTGGAGACCTTGTTCTCTCACTGGAGCACCCGTTCCCTTACTGGAGCACCCGTTCTCTAACTGGAGCACCCGTTCTCTCACTGGAACACCCGTTTTTTCACTGGAGCACCCGTTCTCTTACTGGAGCACCCATTCTCCCACTGGAGCAACCGTTCCGTCACTGGAGTACCCGTTCTCTCAATGGAGCACCTGTTCTCTCACTGGAGCACCCGTTCTTTCACTGGAGCAACCGTTCTCTCACTGGAATACCCTTTCTCTCACTGGAGCACCCGTTCTCTTATTGGAGCACTCGTTCTCTTACTGGAGTACCTGTTCTCTCACTAGAGCACCCTCTCATTGGAGCACTTGTTCTCTCACTGGAGCACTCGTTCTCCTACTGAAGCACCCGTTCTCTCACTGGAGCACCCATTCTCACACTGGAGTAACCGTTCTCACACTGGAGTACCCGTTCTCTTACTAGAGCACCTGTTTTCTCACTGGAGCACCCGTTCTCCTACTGGAGCACCCGTTCTCTTATTGGAGCACTCGTTCTTTTACTGGAGCACCCGTTCCCTCACTGGAGCACCCGTTCCCTCAATGGAGCACCTGTTCTCTCACTGGATCACCCGTTCTTTCACTGGAGCTCCCGTTCTCCCACTGGGGTACCCGTTCTCTTACAGGAGCCCCCGTTTTCTTACTGGAGCCCCCGTTCCCTGACTGGAGCACCCTTTTTTCACTGGAGCTCTTGTTCTCTTACTGAAGCACCCGTTCTCTTACTGGAGCACCCGTTCTTTCACTGGAGTACCCGCTCTCTCACCGGAGCACCCGTTCTTTTACTGGAGCACTCGCTCTCTCACTGTAGCACCCACTCTCTCACTGGAGCACCCGTTCTCTCAAAGGAACACCCGTTCTCTCACTGGAGCAACCGTTCTCTCACTGGAGCACCTGTTCCCTCACTGGAGCACCCGTTTTCTTACTGGAGCACTCGTTCTCTTACTGTAGTGCCCGTTATCTTACTTGAGCACCCGTTCTCTCACTTGAGGAAACGTTCTCTCACTTGAGCAACCGTTCTCTCACTGGAGCACCCGTTCCCTCACTGGAGCACCCGTTCCCTCACTGGAGCACCCGTTCTCTTACTGGAGCACTCGTTCTCTCTTTGGAGTACCAGTTCTCTCTCTGGAACTTCCTTTCTCTCACTGGAGCTTCCGTTCTCTCGCTGGAGCACCCGTTCTCTCACTGGAGCACAAATTCCCTCACTCACCCTCTCCTTCTCTCCATCACTAGTACTAGAACACAAAGCTCCTTCGGTGTTGCAGGGAGAGGGCGATGGGCCGTGGGTCGTTGTGGTCGTGGGTGGTTGAGTCATCAAGTGCCGTCATTGTCAGTATCATTATCAGGCTTAGTTTTAGTCTTAATCATCAACACAATAATAAATAGCATTAGAAATATCAGCACAATAATTATCGTCAGCATCTTCATCACCGAATTGATCATCATAATTCTGAGAATCATCAACTCTAATGTTTACTCTACAGTGCACTTGGTATTCGGGTGAGTGGGCAGTCACTTGAGCTCTGTCGCCGGCTCTCTACTGCTTTATGTTGCTCTATACTAATATTCGATGTTTTAAATTGCTCTATACTGCTCTATATTACTCTATAATTCTTTTTACTGTTCTATTTTGCTCTGAATTGGTTAGTACTACTTTATACAGCTTTAAAGTGCTCTGAGCTAGCTTTCGCCTCTCAAACCAGGAGAGATTTCTGAATTTGGGGAATTCAAAGTCTATACACAGTAGTCATATATATGCAGAAAGCTCATAAATCATTGAGACTGTTTCAAAGCACTCCTGATGATCCCTTTACAAACGAAATGAGAGTCAATACATGATCCGTACATGAGAGATACTGCAAGCCAGGTCTCCAACACGCAAAACAAAATCGCAACATACAGGAGCGAGAGATATGGTAGGAAATGCACGCTCAGGACAGATCAGGAGCCCTGATGACTGTGTTCCCCCCTCACACAACTGTGGCCAGGAGCCCTGATGACTGTGTTCCCCCTCACACAACTGTGGCCAGGAGCCCTGATGACTGTGTTCCCCTCACACAACTGTGGCCAGGAGCCCTGATGACTGTGTTCCCCCTCACACAACTGTGGCCAGGTGCCCTGATGACTGTGTTCCCCTCTCACAACTGTGGCCAGGAGCCCTGATGACTGTGTTCCCCTTCACACAACTGTGGCCAGGTGCCCTGATGACTGTGTTCCCCTCTCACAACTGTGGCTAGGAGCCCTGATGACTATGTTCCCCTCACACAACTGTGGCCAGGAGCCCTGATGACTGTGTTCCCCCTCACACAACTGTGGCCAGGAGCCCTGATGACTGTGTTCCCCCTCACACAACTGTGGCCAGGAGCCCTGATGACTGTGTTCCCCCTCACACAACTGTGGCCAGGAGCCCTGATGACTGTGTTCCCCTCACACAACTGTGGCCAGGAGCCCTGATGACTGTGTTCCCCCTCACACAACTGTGGCCAGGTGCCCTGATGACTGTGTTCCCCTCTCACAACTGTGGCTAGGAGCCCTGATGACTATGTTCCCCTCACACAACTGTGGCCAAGAGCCCTGATGACTGTGTTCCCCCTCACACAACTGTGGCCAGGAGCCCTGATGACTATGTTCCCCTCACACAACTGTGGCCAGGAGCCTTGATGACTATGTTCCCCTCACACAACTGTGGCCAGGAGCCCTGATGACTATGTTTCCCTCACACAACTGTGGCCAGGAGCCCTGATGACTATGTTCCCCTCACACAACTGTGGCCAAGAGCCCTGATGACAGTGTTCCCCCTCACACAACTGTGGCCAGGAGCCCTGATGACTGTGTTCCCCTCACACAACTGTGGCCAGGAGCCCTGATGACTATGTTCCCCTCACACAACTGTGGCCAAGAGCCCTGATGACTATGTTCCCCTCACACAACTGTGGCCAAGAGCCCTGATGACTATGTTCCCCTCACACAACTGTGGCCAAGAGCCCTGATGACTGTGTTCCCCTCACACAACTGTGGCCAGGAGCCCTGATGACTATGTTCCCCTCACACAACTGTGGCCAGGAGCCCTGATGACAGTGTTCCCCCTCACACAACTGTGACCAGGAGCCCTGATGACTGTGTTCCCCCTCACACAACTGTGGCCAGGAGCCCTGAGGACTATGTTCCCCTCACACAACTGTGGCCAGGAGCCCTGATGACTGTGTTCCCCCTCACACAACTGTGGCCAAGAGCCCTGATGACTATGTTCCCCTCACACAACTGTGGCCAGGAGCCCTGATGACTGTGTTCCCCCTCACACAACTGTGGCCAGGAGCCCTGATGACTGTGTTCCCCCTCACACAACTGTGGCCAGGAGCCCTGATGACTGTGTTCCCCTCACACAACTGTGGCCAGGAGCCCTGATGACTGTGTTCCCCCTCACACAACTGTGGCCAGGTGCCCTGATGACTGTGTTCCCCTCTCACAACTGTGGCTAGGAGCCCTGATGACTATGTTCCCCTCACACAACTGTGGCCAGGAGCCCTGATGACTATGTTCCCCTCACACAACTGTGGCCAAGAGCCCTGATGACTGTGTTCCCGTCACACAACTGTGGCCAGGAGCCCTGATGACTGTGTTCCCCTCACACAACTGTGGCCAGGAGCCCTGTTCACTGTGTTCCCCTCTCACAACTTCACGAGTGTGAGCTAGCCAATAGGCCTTCTGTAGTTTTCTTAATCCTTGTGTAATTGCTTTCCTAGAGCTGCGTCATGCACCAACACTGCAAAACAAACTATTTGATCAAGCATGAAGACATACGAATTGCGGGAACAAATAAGTGACTGTTGAAATATTTTACTGGGATTTTTATAAGCTTATGCAAACAGAAAATTCTGCACGCTCAAGCTGAAGAATGGGAGCGAGATATTTATGGAGGGTTTACACATGCTCTCTAAAATATCACCCTTGTTGTGGGAAGGATTGTAGTGTATCACAGACCCCAAGATTCCCGTCCCTTCCCCAAGTCCTCCCTCACTCCCCCCCAACTCCCATCTCCTTCCCTCACACCCTCTCCCTCCTCCACTCCCTCTCCCTCCCTTCCCCCCCTCCCTCTCTCATCCTTCCCGACCCGCTACTTGGAAGAAACTCTCCTGACTCTCCTCTCAGACATATTTTAATGTGGTATGCTACTGGGGTGCTATTTAAATTATCGCTGGATCAATAAATCTATATAAATAAAAAATGTATATGTTCGCCTGTTCAAAATCGCTAATCTCCGAAAGTTCTTCGCCGATTGCATTGAAATTTTCACACAACATTCCATTCACATCCGAGCGGGTTTTTATTTACATATTATATAGATGTCACATCTGTGACGGGAATTTTTTTTTTTAAACTGTGTTTTTCATGTTTTTTTCATGTGAGGGAAATCTTCGAAAGGTCTTTACCGATTGCTCTGAAATTTTGACACAACGTTGCATTTGAATAGACGTGTTTTTATATACCTACTATTTACATGCCTCACCTGTGACAGGAAGAAGACATGACTTTTTGAAAAACTGCGCCATCTGTTGGATGTAAGTCCTACACACGTTGTAATCTCCGAAAGTTCTTCAGCGATTGATTTAAAATTTTGAAACAACGTTCCATTCGAATATGTGCGTGTTTTTATATACCAACTATATTGATGCCACGCCTGTGACAGGTAAAAACTTTTTTTTAACAGAGTCATCTGTTGCATGTAATAGCAACACACACTATACAAAATATGTTACGATTCCATTTCAGTGTTTCCGATTGCATTGCCAAATTGAATTTTCATGGATTTCGATCTATTTTCATTTTGATTTAATTATTTTGTGTGACATTGCATTGGAATTGAGCTGTTTTGTTTACCATACTGTTCATTTCTTAAGTATAAGTTTAGATGCCACATCTGTGACAGATATAAACATTCTTTTTTTAAGAAACAGTGCAATCTGTTGCACAAAAGAGCAACACACGCAATAATAAATATGTTACGATTCCATTTCAATGTTGCCGATTTCATTGATAAATTGAATTTTCATAGATTTCGTTTGATTTACATTTTGATTTAATTATTTTGTGTGACTTGTATTGAAATTAAGCTGTGTTGATTACTATACTGTTCATTTCGTGAGTATAGTCTATTTTTTTATTTTTTTTATTGTTTTTCATATCTTTTTTTTAACTGTTTTTCTTATATTTCAATGATGAGAACATCAGATAATTTGGGACTGCATCGGACGAGGAAGTTGGGAATGGTACGGAGGGCGGGGAGACGAGAATGGGGGATTGTGGGAAGGATGAAGGAATAGGGGAGATGGTAATGGTTGGGAGGACGAAGGGATGGGGGAGTTGGGGATGGTGGGGCACGAGGGGAAAGGGAAATGGAGAATAGTGGGGAGGACAAGGGGACATGGGGGTGGGGGATGGTGGGGGGTTGGGACGAGAAGAGGGAGGATGAGGGAGTGGGGGATGTTGGGGAGGACGAGGGGACGGTGGCGTGGGGAATAGGTGGGAGGACGAGGTGACAGGGGAGGTTGGTTGGGAGGACGAGGGAATGGTGGAAAGACTGGGAGACAGGGAATGGTTGCTGTGGCTCAGTAACGTGTGGCCGGGTACAGCTAGGTTTGCAGTATATGTCGAATCGCACATGTTCTCAATAGCTTCTAAATTCATTCTCTGAGAAATATGATTAGCTGTCTTTTTAAAGTTTCATACAATACAATATATTACACGCAGTGAATTTAATAATATATTTGGAGTCTGGCAAAATTTAAATTAACTAGACATCCATTGAACGAATCACATTTGACGTCAAAGTACATCACATATAATGTGGAACAACACAACTATGATTTCTCTACTCGCAAAATTTAATAGGTTTTATCACAGTGAAATATGATAGACTTAACTGGTTACAGAGCTTAGAATACATCGAGTTTAGGAGAAACTGTTTTTTGTGGGAAACTGTATGTAGCTCAACACTCGTAAGAGAGATCAAGTGATTGGTCGTATGCTTAGTGTCCAGCCCGTCTTCCTAAGGTTTCCCAACGTCAAGAAACTGTTGTACTAAAGTGCCCTTTACCTAACCTACCAGAGGACCCAATGCCGAAAACGGGACAATATGTCAATTTCGCGAGCCGCTGTAATTTTCTAGAACGACAAATTTTTGGCCTTAGATAGAGTATACGTCAAAATGCGACGTTCTATTAGGAGAACGGTGTATGAACAAGTACAGGAGGCCAGCCCAGTTTTGCTGTGGTCTGAAAAGCTCTTTTTAGATATTAGACAAGAAAAATGTAAGATGCTTTGAAAACCTTACCGGATGTACTCAACCAATTGTACTTGCGGGGGTTGAGCTTTGGCTCTTTGGTCCCGCCTCTCAACCGGATGTGTCATCGCTGCTTGGATAAGATACATAACAAAAATTTATACAATGATCACACATGGTGTATATTTTTATATTTCTCATATGAATGCGAGGACAACATAACAGAAGCTCCTTATCTTGAGGAATAAATTTATTATTGTTATTAAAAGTCAATAATTATTCACACAATTTTTCTATAAATGTTATCTAAAGTTGAACAATATTTATATAGAATCTTAATAAAGCTAAAGTACCTAAGAATGTTTTTTCTTTTTGTTTGTTTGTTTTACATTCAAAGGCAGAGTAGAAGACGTTTTGTGACGTGTTCAGATACCAAGAGTTTTGTCCCTCCCACATCTTGTTTACATACTAAGAAGTAGGTTACATACATACATATGTATTTATCTGAATCTGAGAATGTGTATGTCTGATTTTTTTTTGTGAGATTACTTGTTAGCGTCAATGACTATTCATATATATGATCATTCCATATGTATATGATATGTATATTCCATTCATACAAAACATTAGGCCAGCCATCCTTCACACGCTGAACCACTAGAGCATACCAGCGTCCTCTACGACACAGAGAACACACGAAAAATCTGTTCCCCAGAACATTGCGTAAAATGTGAACAGTTACGTTCTTCACTAACCTTTGTTGTTATCTCAAATGCTCGATATTGAAACTTTTGAGCATTTTGAGTGTTGTTGTTATGTTCCCAGTCCGGTGTATGCGGGAAGTATAATTGTTGTTGTTGTGTGTAATATACTCTATACTTACCGAGGCGGCACAGCTCTCATAAACATTGGGATGTATTAATTATTCATATACACTCTTGACGCTGTTTGTATATTTACTGCATGTTATCTCGGCTCTTCATCTGTGTGTTTGTCGGAGTTAATGCATCAGCACTCATCAGCCTCTGTGCCTCTCCGCTGCATTAGAGGTATTTCATACTGTATTTCCTTTTTCATACTTTCTAAGATCTTGAGGTTTTCTATCTGTTTATTGTGCAGACAGAAGTTTAGATACATATTTCTATCTGTTATTAGTACAGATTTCTGTCTGTTTCTGTATTTTGTTCTCTCATTTTGTAGTTTATTTTCGTTTCGAATCTTCTCTCAGTTCCCATGTTCTTTCCTTTCAGTATTTTCGTTACAATACATTTTATTTCATTTTATTTCATCCGTGCTTCTCTCTGTTCATCTATGGTCACTCTCCAGCTTTATATTATGTCTTTGTCCTCTTTATTGGTCTCCCAGTTGTAATCCATTATCTTCTCTCTATCCCGTTCTTTCATTCTCATCTGTTTCTCCATCTGTTATCCTGTTACTGTTGCTGTCTTCCTGCTGCACTGTGCTCCTGACAAGTGTCTGTTGCTTCTGTTGCTTCTTATGGACCTCTTCTCTGGTTTCTCCATTAACTTCCATTTATTGTTCTGTCGGCTTCTACTTTCTTTGCTTATTCATCCTCTTATTTTTCCTTCAAATCCTGTATGTCTTGCTTCTTCTAATGTTCTTGACTTTCTCATTTACATTCAATTTTCCCCTTATCTGTCTGTCTGTTTGTCTGTCTGTCTCAATGTCTGTCTGGCTGTCTGTCTGTCTGTCTGTCTGTCTGTCTGTCTGTCTGTCTGTCTGTCTGTCTGTCTGTCTGTCTGTCTGTCTGTCTGTCTGTCTGTCTGTCTGTCTGTCTCTCTGTCTGTCTGTCTGTCTGTCTGTCTCAATGTCTGTCTGTCTGTCTGTCTCACTTTATGTCTGTCTGTCTGTCTGTCTGTCTGTCTGTCTCTCTCTCTCTCTCTCTCTCTCTCTCTCTCTCTCTCTCTCTCTCTCTCTCTCTCTCTCTCTCTCTCTCTCTCTCTCTCTCTCTCTCTCTCTCTCTCTCTCTCTCTCTCTCTCTCTCTCTCTCTCTCTCTCTCTCTCTCTCTCTCTCTCTCTCTCTCTCTCTCTCTCTCTCTCTCTCTCTCTCTCTCTCTCTCTCTCTCTCTCTCTCTCTCTCTCTCTCTCTCTCTCTCTCTCTCTCTCTCTCTCTCTCTCTCTCTCTCTCTCTCTCTCTCTCTCTCTCTCTCTCTCTCTCTCTCTCTCTCTCTCTCTCTCTCTCTCTCTCTCTCTCTCTCTCTCTCTCTCTCTCTCTCTCTCTCTCTCTCTCTCTCTCTCTCTCTCTCTCTCTCTCTCTCTCTCTCTCTCTCTCTCTCTCTCTCTCTCTCTCTCTCTCTCTCTCTCTCTCTCTCTCTCTCTCTCTCTCTCTCTCTCTCTCTCTCTCTCTCTCTCTCTCTCTCTCTCTCTCTCTCTCTCTCTCTCTCTCTCTCTCTCTCTCTCTCTCTCTCTCCTCTCTCTCTCTCTCTCTCTCTCTCTCTCTCTCTCTCTCTCTCTCTCTCTCTCTCTCTCTCTCTCTCTCTCTCTCTCTCTCTCTCTCTCTCTCTCTCTCTCTCTCTCTCTCTCTCTCTCTCTCTCTCTCTCTCTCTCTCTCTCTCTCTCTCTCTCTCTCTCTCTCTCTCTCTCTCTCTCTCTCTCTCTCTCTCTCTCTCTCTCTTAAAATATTAATCTATCTTTCTTCTCAAATAGTACCAGCTCCACTGCTTCATTTTTCTCTGTATTTTTCATGCCCAAACTAATCCTTCCCACCAACTTCATTCTCCTCTTCTGTCTCCTCCATCATTGTTCTCATGTTCTGTCTATTCATTCTCCCTTTATCTTTATTTACCTTCATCATTCTCTTATTCCAGACCTTCCATCTCTCCTTTCAATGTTCTATTTTCCTACTCCCTACGATCCTTCTCCCTCTATTTCTGTTCCTTCCCCTTCCACCTTGTCCTTTGCCTCTCTCCTTGCCCTCCCGTCATGTAATTGCTCTCCTTCCTTCCCTTCCTTCCCTCTCCCTCCCTCACTCTCCTTCCTCTCACTCCCCACCCTTCCTGATGTACCACTGGGTGCCTTATCATAGACTATGATCATCGCGTGAATACTTGCACCTTTTTCTCGTACTTTTATTCATGCTTGTTTCGTGCTAAAATACACTGCTTGTATACGTGTGTGTGTGTGTGTGTGTGTGTGTGTGTGTGTGTGTGTGTGTGTGTGTGTGTGTGTGTGTGTGTGTGTGTCTGTGTGTGTACTCACCTAGTTGTACTCGCCTAGTTGTGCTTGCGGGGGTTGAGCTCTGGCTATTTGGTCCCGCCTCTCAACCGTCAATCAACAGGTGTACAGGTTCTGAGCCTATTGGGCTCTATCATATCTACACTTGAAACTGTGTATGGAGTCAGCCTCCACCACATCACTTCCTAATGCATTCCATTTGTCAACCACTCTGACACTAAAAAAGTTCTTTCTAATATCCCTGTGGCTCATTTGGGCGCTCAGTTTCCACCTATGTCCCCTTGTGCGTGTGCTCCTTGTGTTAAATAGTCTGTCTTTATCTACCCTATCAATTCCCTTGAGAATCTTGAATGTGGTGATCATGTCCCCCCTAACTCTTCTGTCTTCCAGCGAAGTGAGGTTTAATTCCCGTAGTCTCTCCTCGTAGCTCATACCTCTCAGCTCGGGTACTAGTCTGGTGGCTAATCTTTGAACCTTTTCCAGTTTAGTCTTATCCTTGACTAGATATGGACTCCATGCTGGGGCTGCATACTCCAGGATTGGCCTGACATATGTGGTATACAAAGTTCTGAATGATTCTTTACACAAATTTCTGAATGCCGTTCGTATGTTGGCCAGCCTGGCATATGCCGCTGATGTTATCCGCTTGATATGTGCTGCAGGAGACAGGTCTGGCGTGATATCAACTCCCAAGTCTTTTTCTTTCTCTGACTTCTGAAGAATTTCCTCTCCCAGATAATGCCTTGTATTTGGCCTCCTGCTCCCTGCACCTATCTTTATTATATTACATTTGGTTGGGTTAAACTCTAACAACCACTTGTTCGACCATTCCTGCAGTTTGTCTAGGTCTTCTTGAAGCCTCAGTCCTCTTCTGTCTTAATCCTTCTCATAATTTTGGCATCGTCCGCAAACATTGAGAGAAACGAATCTATACCCTCCGGGAGATCATTTACGTATATCAGAAACACGATAGGACCGAGTACAGAGCCCTGTGGGACTCCACTGGTGACTTCACGCCAATCGGAGGTCTCACCCCTCACCGTAACTCTCTGCTTCATATTGCTTAGGTACTCCCTTATCCACTGGAGCACCTTACCAGCTACACCTGCCTGTCTCTCCAGCTTATGTACCAGCCTCTTATGCGGTACTGTGTCAAAGGCTTTCCGACAATCCAAGAAAATGCAGTCCGCCCAGCCCTCTCTTTCTTGCTTAATCTGTGTTACCTGGTCATAGAATTCTATTAAGCCAGTCAGGCAAGATTTACCCTCCCTGAACTCATGTTGCCGATTTGCCACGAAGTCCCTTCTCTCCAGATGTGCTACCAGGTTTTTTTCTCACGATCTTCTCCATCACCTTGCATGGTATACAAGCTAAGGACACTGGCCTGTAGTTCAGTGCCTACACACACACACACACAGTGTGTGTGTGTGTGTGTGTGTGTGTGTGTGTGTGTGTGTGTGTGTGTGTGTGTGTGTGTGTGTGTGTGTTTTCACACATATTTTTGATTGCGGAGGTAGGGCTCTGGCTCTTTGGTCCCGCCTCACAAATGCTGTGTGTGTATGGGGGGAAGGACATTAATAGGACGAGGAGCGGTTGGGCGGATAGAAGGCAGTATTTTAAGAGGGAGGTGTAGATAGAGGTTCAACGCTCTGGAAGTGAACAATCAGCAGTTGTGGAATGGGTGATATCAGAGTGGGGAGGAAGAGGGTTCGATGGCAAGGGCATATTGATAATAATCCCATTGCATTCATATGCTTAGTCGTAGCACTATCGCACCGCATCTTTGCACCATTTTCGCCTGGGTTCGAGCATCAATTTAAGGCTCGAACCTTGATTCAAGATTCAACCTGTTTGCCCAGCAGTAATTGATTGTAAACCTGTTAGCAGAGTCGGTTCTCAGGTCAAACTAATAGCGTAAGGCATAGCATGAACTAAGACATTATATCACCAAGTTTACCCGTATTAATATAATATGTCACTAATTAAAACAGTATCAAGACAATATGTCATCAATTATACCAGTGCCAAGAAAATATGACACCAGCTATACCAGTACCAAGACAATATGACACCAAATACACCAGTACCAAGACAATATGACACCAAATAAACCAGTACCAAGACAATATGACACCAAATACACCAGTACCAAGACAATATGACACCAACTATACCAGTACCAAGACAATATGACACCAACTATACCAGTACCAAGACAATATGACACCAGCTATACCAGTGCCAAGACAATATGACACCAACTATACCAGTAACAAGACAATATGACACCAACTATACCAGTACCAAGACAATATGACACCAAATACACCAGTACCAAGACAATATGACACCAAATACACCAGTACCAAGACAATATGACACCAAATACACCAGTACCAAGACAATATGACACCAGCTATACCAGTGCCAAGACAATATGACACCAACTATACCAGTACCAAGACAATATGACACCAAATACACCAGTACCAAGACAATATGACACCAAATACACCAGTACCAAGACAATATGACACCAACTATACCAGTACCAAGACAATATGACACCAGCTATACCAGTACCAAGACAATATGACACCAGCTATACCAGTGCCAAGACAATATGACACCAAATACACCAGTACCAAGACAATATGACACCAAATACACCAGTACCAAGACAATATGACACCAACTGTACCAGTACGAAGTCAATATGACACCAAATAAACCAGTACCAAGACAATATGACACCAACTATACCAGTACCAAGACAATATGACAAAAGCTATACCAGTACCAAGACAATATGTCACTAACTATACCAGTACCAAGACAATATGACACCAACTGTACCAGTACGAAGTCAATATGACACCAAATAAACCAGTACCAAGACAATATGACACCAAATACACCAGTACCAAGACAATATGACACCAACTATACCAGTACCAAGACAATATGACAAAAGCTATACCAGTACCAAGACAATATGTCACTAACTATACCAGTACCAAGACAATATGACACCAAATAAACCAGTACAAAGTCAATATGACACCAAATAAACCAGTACCAAGACAATATGACACCAACTATACCAGTACCAAGACAATATGACAAAAGCTATACCAGTACCAAGACAATATGACACCAGCTATACAAGTACCAAGACAATATGACACCAACTATATCAGTACCAAGACAATATAGAGTCCCAGTACTATATCTGGGACTCTTCCCTCCCTCCTCCTCTGGCACTCTTCCCTCCCTCCCTCCCTCCCTCCTCCTCTGGCACTCTACTCACTCCCCTCCTGCTCTGGCACTCTTCCCTCCCTCCTGCTCTGGCACTCTTCCCTCCCTCCTGCTCTGGCACTCTTCCCTCCCTTCTGCTCTGGCACTCTTCCCTCCCTCCTGCTCTGGCACTCTTCTCTCCCTCCTGCTCTGGCACTCTTCCCTCCCTCCTGCTCTGGCACTCTTCCCTCCCACCTGCTCTGGCACTCTACCCTCCCTTCTGCTCTGGCACTCTTCCCTCCCTCCTCATCTGGCACTCTTTCCTCCCACCTGCTCTGGCACTCTACCCTCCCTTCTGCTCTGGCACTCTTCCCTCCCTTCTGCTCTGCCACTCTTCCCTCCCTCCTGCTCTGGCACTCTTCCCTCCCTCCTGCTCTGGCACTCTTCCCTCCCACCTGCTCTGGCACTCTACCCTCCCTTCTGCTCTGGCACTCTTCCCTCCCTTCTGCTCTGGCACTCTTCCCTCCCTCCTCCTCTGGCATTCTTCCCTCCCTCCTGCACTGGCACCCTTCCTTCCCTCCCGCCCTCCTGCTCTGGCACTCTTCACACTGAGTAATGTGTCCACACTGAGTAATCCGTCCACACTGAGTAATGTGTCCACAATGAGTAATGTGTCCACACTGAGTAATGTGTCCACACTGAGTAATGTGTCCACACTGAGTAATGTGTCCACACGGAGTAATGTCTCCACACTGAGTAATGTGTCCACACTGAGTAATGTGTCCACACTAAGTAATGTGTCTACATTGAGTATTGTGTCCACACTGAGTAATGTGTCCACACTGAGTAATGTGTCCACACTGAGTAAAGTGTCTACACTGAGTTTTGTGTCCACACTGTGTAATGTGTCCACACTGAGTAAAGTGTCCACACAGAGTAATGTGTCCACACTGAGTAATGGGTCCACACTGAATAATCTGTCCACTCTGAGTAATATGTATCTGCACTGAGTAATGTGTCTGCATTGTGTAATGTGTGCACACTGAGTAATGTGTCCACACTGAGTAATATGTGTCTGCACTGAGTAATGTGTCTGTATTGAGTAATGTGTCCACACTGGGTAATGCGTCCATACTCTGGGACACTGAGTAATGTGTCTACACTGAAAATGTGTCCACACTGAGTAATATGTTCACACTGAGGAATGTTTCCACACTGAGTAATATGTGTCTGCACTGAGTAATGTGTCTGAATTGAGTAATGTGTGTTCACACTGAGTAATGTGTCCACACTGAGTAATGTGTCCACATTGAGTAATGTATCCACACTGACTTATGTGTGTTCACACTGAGTAATGTGTCCACACTGAGTAATGTGTCCACACTGAGTAATGTATCCACACTGAGTAAAGTGTCCATACTGAGTAATGTGTCCACAAGGAGTAATGTGTCCACACTGAGTAATATGTGTCTGTACTGAGTAATGTAACCACACTGAGTAAGGTGTCCACACTGAGTAATGTGTCCACATTGAGTAATGTGTCCACACTGAGTAATGTGTCCACACAGAGTAATGTGTAATGTGTCCACACAGAGTAATGTGTCAACACTGAGTAATGTGTCCAGACTGAGGAATGTGTCCACACTGAGTAATGTGTCAACACTGAGTAATGTGTGTCTGCACTGAGTAATGTGCCTGCATTGAGTAATGTATCCACACTGAGTAATGTGTCTACACTGAGAAATATGTGTCTGCACTGAGTAATGTGTCTGCATTGAGTAATGTGTGTTCACACTAAGTAATATGTCCACACTGAGTAATGTGTCTACACTGAGGAATGTGTCCACACTGATTAATATGTGTCTACACTGAGGAATGTGTCTGCACTGAGTAATGTGTCCACACTGAGGAATGTGTCCACACTGAGTATTGTGCCCACCCTGAGTAATGTGTCCGCACTGAGTATTGTGTCCACACTGAGGAATGTGTTCACACTGAGGAATGTGTCCGCACTGAGTAATGTGTCCACACTGAGTAATGAGTCCGCACTGAGTAATGTGTCCACACTGAGTAATGTGTCCACACTGAGTAATGTGTCCACACAGAGTAATGTGTCCACATTGAGTAATGTATCCACACTGACTAATGTGTGTTCACACTGAGTAATGTGTCCACACTGAGTAATGTGTCCATACTGAGTAATGTGTCAACACTGAGTAATGTGTCCAGACTGAGGAATGTGTCCACACTGAGTAATGTGTCAACACTAAGTAATGCGTGTCCACACTGAGCAATGTGTCCACACTGAGTAATGTGTCCACACTAAGTAATGTGTCTTCACTGAGTAATATGTATCCGCACTGAGTAATATGTGTCCGCACTGATTACTGTGTCTGCACTGAGTAATGTGTCCACACTGAGTAATGTGTCCACACTGAGTAATGTGTCCACACTGAGTAATGTGTCCACACAGAGTAATGTGTCCACATTGAGTAATGTATCCACACTGACTAATGTGTGTTCACACTGAGTAATGTGTCCACACTGAGTAATGTGTCCACACTGAGTAATGTATCCACACTGAGTAAAGTGTCCATACTGAGTAATGTGTCAACACTGAGTAATGTGTCCAGACTGAGGAATGTGTCCACACTGAGTAATGTGTCAACACTGAGTAATGTGTGTCTGCACTGAGTAATGTGCCTGCATTGAGTAATGTATCCACACTGAGTAATGTGTCCACACTGAGAAATATGTGTCTGCACTGAGTAATGTGTCTGCATTGAGTAATGTGTGTTCACACTAAGTAATATGTCCACACTGAGTAATGTGTCTACACTGGAATGTGTCCACACTGATTAATATGTGTCTACACTGAGGAATGTGTCTGCACTGAGTAATGTGTCCACACTGAGGAATGTGTCCACACTGAGTATTGTGCCCACCCTGAGTAATGTGTCCGCACTGAGTAATGTGTCCACACTGAGGAATGTGTCCACACTGAGGAATGTGTCCGCACTGAGTAATGTGTCCACACTGAGTAATGAGTCCGCACTGAGTGATATGTGTCTACACTGAGGAATTTGTCCACTAAGTAATGTGTGTCCACACTGAGCAATGTGTCCACACTGAGTAATGTGTCCACACTAAGTAATGTGTCTTCACTGAGTAATATGTATCCGCACTGAGTAATATGTGTCCGCACTGATTACTGTGTCTGCACTGAGTAATGTGTTCACACTGAGTAATGTGTCCACACTGAGTAATGTGTCCACACTGAGTAATGTGTCCACACAGAGTAATGTGTCCACACTGAGTAATGGGTCTACACTGAGTAATGGGTCCACTCTGAGTAATATGTGTCTGCACTGAAGAATGTGTCCACACTGAAGAATGTATCCACACTGAGTAATGTGTCCACACTGAGTAATGTGTCCACACTGAGTAATGTGTCCACACTGAGTAATGGTTCCACACTGAGTAATGTGTCCACTCTGAGTAATATGTGTCTGCACTGAAGAATGTGTCCACACTGAAGTATGTATCCACACTGAGTAATGTATCCACATTGAGTAATGTGTCCACACTTTATAATGTGTCCACACAGAGTAATATGTGTCTGCACAGAGTAATGTGTCTGCATTGAGTAATGTGTGCACACTGAGTAATGTGTCCACACTGAGTAATATGTGTCTGCACTGAGTAATGTGTCTGCATTGAGTAATGTGTCCACACTGAGTAATGCGTCCTTACTCTGGGACACTGAGTAATGTGTCTACACTGAAAATGTGTCCACACTGAGTAATATGTTCACACTGAGGAATGTTTCCACACTGAGTAATATGTGTCTGCACTGAGGAATGTGTCTGAATTGAGTAATGTGTGTTCACAATTAGTAATGTGTCCACACTGAGTAATGTGTCTGAATTGAGTAATGTGTGTTCACACTGAGTAATGTGTCCACACTGAATAATGTGTCCACACTGAGTAATGTGTCCACACTGAGTAATGAGTCCACACTGAGTAATGTGTCCACACTAAGGAATGTGTCCACACTGATTAATATGTGTCTACACTGAGTAATGTGTCTGCATTGAGTAATGTGCGTTCACACTGAGTAATGTGTCCACACTGAGTAATGTGTCCACACGGAGTAATGTATCCACACTGAGTAATGTGCCCACACTGAGTAATGTGCCCACACTGAGTAATGTGTCTGCACTGAGCAATGTGTCCACACTGAGGAATGTGTCCACACTGAGGAATGTGTCCACACTGAGGAATGTGTCCGCACTGAGTAATGTGTCCACACTGAGTAATGAGTCCGCACTGAGTAATATGTGTCTACACTGAGGAATTTGTCCACTAAGTATTGTGTGTCCACACTGAGCAATGTGTCCACACTGAGTAATGTGTCCACACTGAGTAATGTGTCCACACTAAGTAATGTGTCTGCACTGAGTAATATGTATCCGCACTGAGTAATATGTGTCCGCACTGATTACTGTGTCTGCACTGAGTAATGTGTCCACACTGGGTGTTGTAATCCACAAGTTAGTAGGAATTATTAGCTAGCGGATCATTACTACAACACTTAACGAATGATGATTGGAAGTACATGTAAGTAGACAGACTATGGATCACATATCTAAGAAAGGTCAATGGATTAAGACCGAAGCTGTTTAGCCAAATTAATAATTCCGGGAAAGAGGAATTATTCTTCGTCAGGCTTCTAGGAACAAGGTTACGGCTCTAGGGATAAGGTTAATCGGATTATACCTTCCTCAAGAGGCGTGGTGAAATGATTGAGGCCATGGTTGACTGGAGGCAGTCTGATTGTGGAAGTTGAACTAGCAAGTCCTTTGGATCCCCGTTTGTGGCAGCAGCGAAGTGTAGCAGACAGCTATGCGAGAGCCTGTTGTGATCTTAGTGACCAAGTTAAGTCTGCAGAATGTGAGTATTGAATGTAAGACTAACCGGGTGTGGAGCGTTGTAGTAATCATTCCGTATTAGGGACTTAGGCGGAAGTTACGGGTGTGGGTGGTGATCGCGGAGGTCAAGTGGTCTATGGGTATTGAAAGTGTATTGACCTAATAGAGTATGTTAATTAATATAGTATTATTTGTCAGAGTCTATTCTTTGTAATTAAATGACAAAACCCGACGGCCTTTAAATACCTTCCGTATGTTCATTCATTGTGTTCCAGTACAAACCTAGTGGTACGCCTCAAGGGTCTGGTGTGTGTAGGAGTACACGGTGGTAGTAACGGTTGCTGAGGCAAGGTGTTATGTGTTGTGTAATCGCTGTGTTCGGAATGAACCGGGGTTCAGCGTCACGACATATTTGGTGGCAGCGCAAACAGGTTTGGAACACTTTGAGAGATGACGGAAGTGTGTTACCGGTTTAGTTGGTGAGGGAATGTTCGGGAATTGGTAGACGTCGGGTTGTGGTGAGAATGGTGGTTACTAGACGGAGGAAAGAAGGGTCAGGTGAGAATAGGTCAGAGGAGTTAGTTAATTAAAGGGACTAGGCCATTGTGGGGCACATGTGGGGTTTATTTCTTTCTTTCCAGATTCCCGCAACGAGAGACGGCTAAGATGCAAGTTTGGACCACTGAAGCATCGGGATCCAAAACAAGTGCAGTGTTCGTATTGCGGGTTATACAGTGTTCGTAGTGCGGATTATACAGTGTTCGTATTGCGGGTTATACAGTGTTCGTAGTGCGGATTATACAGCGTGGCGAGGTAAACTAGCACGGGTGAATGTGGGCCAGCGTGGGCCATGGGCGGCCATGTACGGGCCAAGCGAGCCGCACCTTGGAGCTTGTTTTATATCGTTGGTAAGGCGGAAATAGTGATAAAACGTTGCTAAGGACAAATCAAGCGTGAAAACTACGTAATATGACGTAAATTAAATTTCACGTAAAGTGTAAACCTAATATTTTAAAGATAATTAAATATTACGTAAAGATTCGAGCGATTTCAGGTGATACATCGATACAGAAAATAGGCGAAGAGAATTGTGAACTCCTAGGCATAGCGAGCGACGCGTAATTTGACGTCTGGGGTTCGATGTCTCGTGTACCCTGGAGAGGTCCATGGAGATTTTTTTGTGGGTGCAGGTAGCATTATGGAGAATGTTACCTTGGGACACGGGGAGCGTGTCCCGTTGGTGGGGGTGTGTGGCGCCGGGAGTAGTGCATGGTTGTGTATTGGCGTTTGGACGCCAAGTGTAGTGCATGGTTGTGTATTGGCGGTTGTACGCCGGGGTGTGTAGTGTAATGCATGTGGTGTGTAGTGTAATGCATGTGTAGTGGCTTATTAGACGCCAGCGTAATGCATAGTATTTACTGTAGTGAAATGTGCATGTTTTCACTGTGGATATCATGGATGTAGTATAGTGCATGACATTGTTGGCATTGTAGCGCCAAGGTGTAGCATGTGTAGCATAACTGGTTGTTGTAACACCGGGTGTATTGTAGACATTAGCGTTGAAGTATGTTAACGCAGGAGGTAGTGTGTGGCGGGTGGCCACTACACAAGAAATTATGCCTGACGAGTGTTGGTCAGGTAATTAACGGATTACGAGAGAAAAGGGAGTGTGTGTGGCGTCTGGTTACTTATTGGTGGTGTTATTGGTGGTGACGTCTCGTGGTGTTTTGATGCGCTCTGACGCAAGGCATATGCCTGTGGTGGTGATGGTGTTGAGGGCGTTGGAGACGCCGTGTGTGGTGTTGAGGGCGTTGGGGACACCGGGTGTTGTGTTGAGGGCGTTGGGGACGCCGTGTGTTGTGTTGAGGGCGTTGGGGACGCCGGGTGTTGTGTTCAGGGCGTTGGGGACGCCGTGTGTTGTATTCAGGGCGTTGGAGACGCCGTGTGTGGTGTTGAGGGCGTTAGGGACGCCGGGTGTTGTGTTGATGGCGTTGGGGACGCCGTGTGTTGTGTTGAGGGCGTTGGGGACGCCGTGTGTTGTGTTGAGGGCGTTGGGGACGCCGTGTGTTGTGTTGAGGGCGTTGGGGACGCCGGGTGTTGTGTTGAGGGCGTTGGGGACGCCGGGTGTTGTGTTGAAGGCGTTGGGGACGCCGTGGGTTGTGTTGAGGGCGTTGGGGACGCCGTGGGTTGTGTTGAGGGCGTTGGGGACTCCGTGTGTTGTGTTGAGGGCGTTGGGGACGCCGTGTGTTGTGTTGAGGGCGTTGGGGACGCCGTGTGTTGTGTTGAGGGCGTTGGGGACGCCGGGTGTTGTGTTGAGGGCGTTGGGGACGCCGGGTGTTGTGTTGAGGGCGTTGGGGACGCCGGGTGGTGTGTTGAGGGCGTTGGGGACGCCGTGTGTTGTGTTGATGGCGTTGGGGACGCCGTGTGTTGTGTTGATAGCGTTGGGGACGCCATTGGGTGGTGTAGTGTAGTGGCGTTTGGACGCCTGGTATGGAGTGTGGTGTTGTGGAGTATATGGTGGCGCAGGGGCGTCAGGTAGTGGTCGGTAAGGTGAGTATTGGTGTAGCAAGGTCGGTGCGTTAGGACGCAGGAAGTGGTTGTGGGGATGTGTGGCGTTATATTAATTAAGGTCATCAGTGGTTGGGATGACCAGAGGAGATGGTGTGTCGGAGAGGGTAAGTCTTATGGATAAGATGAAATGTGGATAATTGCCGAGTTGGTGGCTGCAGTAGGCGAGCCAAGTCGATACACCAAGTCGATACTCATAAAAGACTAATAAAAATTAATTATTTTCATTAAAATTTACATTAATTAAGTCGGAGTGGGTAAGTCTTATGGATAAGATTATAAGGTAGAATTTCAAATTTCAGGTGTTGGTGGTTGCAGTGGACGAGCCAAGTAGATATACTAATTTCTCATTAATTAAGTTGTTACAGGAATCTCGCTAGAGGCGAGCCAGTGGCAGTATGATGCTTTAGTGACATTAGTTGTGAAATGATTTTAATGAGGTATTTATTGTGATAATGTATGTGTATGTATATACTGTATATTACCTCATCGGCACCATTACTGAGTGTTAGGCTTGAGAAGGTCCCCCGGGATCATGTCACAGAGCTTCAGGTAGAGTAGAAGGGAAGCTATGAGGCTACACTCAGTAATTTTAGAAAAAAGGGGGAGGAAGTGAAGCCAACGTGACGTTATAGGCGAAATTCGCCCCCTGACATCAAAGCAGGGATAAGGGCCAGCTGCAATGGTTTTGCAGCTGCGCTCAGGCTATATACGGGGAGAGAGTAAGAAGCCGAGGGGGTTATGTAATAATGGGATCGAGCCAGGGGGCTCCGAGGGAATATTTTGCAGGTACAGCGGTCGGGAAGGTGTGAATACAGGTGGACACACACTGGGCGGATTGGCCTAGACCAGAGAGCTGTGAGTGATCTACAGCGTTCTGGGATTGGTGCCCTGGAACGAGACGTCAGCACAGACCCAAGGGAACATGACCCTGGGGTAGGAATCTCCGTTGCTCTGGAGGCCAGGATCACGTTACCTCAGAGCAACGATGGGACATTGACAACATTCACCAGGCTGGACAGCCTGGGTTTTGTCTGGGTCATGGAGGATCTATGACCTAGCAACCATGGGACACGAAGACAAGAGAAATGATGCTGCCAATTGTGGAGGAGGCCAGTGAAACATTGTGTGATCATTGTAAGACCTTATGTCAACAGTACAGGGCAAGATGTTAAATTATAATTACTAAGGATGAAGAACCTTAGATATATATGTGTTGTGTATATATTAATGACTAGTGTCATTTCTGTTTAAGTGCCAGCATTCTGGTCCATGTAATTTTATGGTTATGTTTGTATGTAATTATATGTCAGCAGTTTAGGTATATGTGCATTGTTGGAGATGGGAAAAATTATTACAGACTATTTTACCTGTGCTATGATGTGAATATAATGTATATGTTGGAGAAGTGTTGTGAGCCATGTCGGGGAAAATTTTAATTTATTTCATCTTGTGTATGATGAACTTTTTGGATGATTTTGTAATTGTACACATATGGTGGGTGCATCCTCCAGGTCCTTGCACTAATGGAACCATTGCAATGATGCATATGGGGACATATGCGTGTTTAAGGAGAGGAGTGGTGTTGTAATCCACAAGTTAGTAGAAATTATTAGCTAGCGGATCATTACTACAACACTTAACGAATGATGATTGGAAGTACATGTAAGTAGACAGACTATGGATCACATATCTAAGAAAGGTCAATGGATTAAGACCGAAGCTGTTTAGCCAAATTAATAATTCCGGGAAAGAGGAATTATTCTTCGTCAGGCTTCTAGGAACAAGGTTACCGCTCTAGGGATAAGGTTAATCGGATTATACCTTCCTCAAGAGGCGTGGTGAAATGATTGAGGCCATGGTTGACTGGAGGCAGTCTGATTGTGGAAGTTGAACTAGCAAGTCCTTTGGATCCCCGTTTGTGGCAGCAGCGAAGTGTAGCAGACAGCTATGCGAGAGCCTGTTGTGATCTTAGTGACCAAGTTAAGTCTGCAGAATGTAAGTATTGAATGTAAGACTAACCGGGTGTGGAGCGTTGTAGTAATCATTCCGTATTAGGGACTTAGGCGGAAGTTACGGGTGTGGGTGGTGATCGCGGAGGTCAAGTGGTCTATGGGTATTGAAAGTGTATTGACCTAATAGAGTATGTTAATTAATATAGTATTATTTGTCAGAGTCTATTCTTTGTAATTAAATGACAAAACCCGACGGCCTTTAAATACCTTCCGTATGTTCATTCATTGTGTTCCAGTACAAACCTAGTGGTACGCCTCAAGGGTCTGGTGTGTGTAGGAGTACACGGTGGTAGTAACGGTTGCTGAGGCAAGGTGTTATGTGTTGTGTAATCGCTGTGTTCGGAATGAACCGGGGTTCAGCGTCACGACATATTTGGTGGCAGCGCAAACAGGTTTGGAACACTTTGAGAGATGACGGAAGTGTGTTACCGGTTTAGTTGGTGAGGGAATGTTCGGGAATTGGTAGACGTCGGGTTGTGGTGAGAATGGTGGTTACTAGACGGAGGAAAGAAGGGTCAGGTGAGACCAGGTCAGAGGAGTTAGTTAATTAAAGGGACTAGGCCATAGTGGGGCACATGTGGGGTTTATTTCTTTCTTTCCAGATTCCCGCAACGAGAGACGGCTAAGATGCAAGTCTGGACCACTGAAGCATCGGGATCCAAAACAAGTGCAGTGTTCGTATTGCGGGTTATACAGTGTTCGTAGTGCGGATTATACAGTGTTCGTATTGCGGGTTATACAGTGTTCGTAGTGCGGATTATACAGCGTGGCGAGGTAAACTAGCACGGGTGAATGTGGGCCAGCGTGGGCCATGGGCGGCCATGTACGGGCCAAGCGAGCCGCACCTTGGAGCTTGTTTTATATCGTTGGTAAGGCGGAAATAGTGATAAAACGTTGCTAAGGACAAATCAAGCGTGAAAACTACGTAATATGACGTAAATTAAATTTCACGTAAAGTGTAAACCTAATATTTTAAAGATAATTAAATATTACGTAAAGATTCGAGCGATTTCAGGTGATACATCGATACAGAAAATAGGCGAAGAGAATTGTGAACTCCTAGGCATAGCGAGCGACGCGTAATTTGACGTCTGGGGTTCGATGTCTCGTGTACCCTGGAGAGGTCCATGGAGATTTTTTTGTGGGTGCAGGTAGCATTATGGAGAATGTTACCTTGGGACACGGGGAGCGTGTCCCGTTGGTGGGGGTGTGTGGCGCCGGGAGTAGTGCATGGTTGTGTATTGGCGTTTGGACGCCAAGTGTAGTGCATGGTTGTGTATTGGCGGTTGTACGCCGGGGTGTGTAGTGTAATGCATGTGGTGTGTAGTGTAATGCATGTGTAGTGGCTTATTAGACGCCAGCGTAATGCATAGTATTTACTGTAGTGAAATGTGCATGTTTTCACTGTGGATATCATGGATGTAGTATAGTGCATGACATTGTTGGCATTGTAGCGTCAAGGTGTAGCATGTGTAGCATAACTGGTTGTTGTAACACCGGGTGTATTGTAGACATTAGCGTTGAAGTATGTTAACGCAGGAGGTAGTGTGTGGCGGGTGGCCACTACACAAGAAATTATGCCTGACGAGTGTTGGTCAGGTAATTAACGGATTACGAGAGAAAAGGGAGTGTGTGTGGCGTCTGGTTACTTATTGGTGGTGTTATTAGTGGTGACGTCTCGTGGTGTTTTGATGCGCTCTGACGCAAGGCATATGCCTGTGGTGGTGATGGTGTTGAGGGCGTTGGAGACGCCGTGTGTGGTGTTGAGGGCGTTGGGGACACCGGGTGTTGTGTTGAGGGCGTTGGGGACGCCGTGTGTTGTGTTGAGGGCGTTGGGGACGCCGGGTGTTGTGTTCAGGGCGTTGGGGACGCCGTGTGTTGTGTTGAGGGCGTTGGAGACGCCGTGTGTGGTGTTGAGGGCGTTGGGGACGCCAGGTGTTGTGTTGATGGCGTTGGGGACGCCGTGTGTGGTGTTGAGGGCGTTGGGGACACCGGGTGTTGTGTTGAGGGCGTTGGGGACGCCGTGTGTTGTGTTGAGGGCGTTGGGGACGCCGGGTGTTGTGTTCAGGGCGTTGGGGACGCCGGGTGTTGTGTTGAGGGCGTTGGAGACGCCGTGTGTGGCTTTTGAGGGCGTTAGGGACGCCGGGTGTTGTGTTGATGGCGTTGGGGACGCCGTGTGTTGTGTTGAGGGCGTTGGGGACGCCGTGTGTTGTGTTGAGGGCGTTGGGGACGCCGTGTGTTGTGTTGAGGGCGTTGGGGACGCCGGGTGTTGTGTTGAGGGCGTTGGGGACGCCGGGTGTTGTGTTGAAGGCGTTGGGGACGCCGTGGGTTGTGTTGAGGGCGTTGGGGACGCCGTGGGTTGTGTTGAGGGCGTTGGGGACGCCGTGTGTTGTGTTGAGGGCGTTGGGGACGCCGTGTGTTGTGTTGAGGGCGTTGGGGACGCCGTGTGTTGTGTTGAGGGCGTTGGGGACGCCGGGTGTTGTGTTGAGGGCGTTGGGGACGCCGGGTGTTGTGTTGAGGGCGTTGGGGACGCCGGGTGTTGTGTTGAGGGCGTTGGGGACGCCGTGTGTTGTGTTGAGGGCGTTGGGGACGCCGGGTGTTGTGTTGAGGGCGTTGGGGACGCCGGGTGTTGTGTTGAGGGCGTTGGGGACGCCGGGTGTTGTGTTGAGGGCGTTGGGGACGCCGTGTGGTGTGTTGAGGGCGTTGGGGACGCCGTGTGTTGTGTTGATGGTATTGGGGACGCCGTGTGTTGTGTTGAGGGCGTTGGGGACGTCGTGTGTTGTGTTGATGGCGTTGGGGACGCCGTGTGTTGTGTTGAGGGCGTTGGGGACGCCGTGTGGTGTGTTGAGGGCGTTGGGGACGCCGTGTGGTGTGTTGAGGGCGTTGGGGACGCCGGGTGGTGTGTTGAGGGCGTTGGGGACGCCGTGTGTTGTGTTGATGGCGTTGGGGACGCCGTGTGTTGTGTTGATAGCGTTGGGGACGCCATTGGGTGGTGTAGTGTAGTGGCGTTTGGACGCCTGGTATGGAGTGTGGTGTTGTGGAGTATATGGTGGCGCAGGGGCGCCAGGTAGTGGTCGGTAAGGTGAGTATTGGTGTAGCAAGGTCGGTGCGTTAGGACGCAGGAAGTGGTTGTGGGGATGTGTGGCGTTATATTAATTAAGGTCATCAGTGGTTGGGATGACCAGAGGAGATGGTGTGTCGGAGAGGGTAAGTCTTATGGATAAGATGAAATGTGGATAATTGCCGAGTTGGTGGCTGCAGTAGGCGAGCCAAGTCGATACACCAAGTCGATACTCATAAAAGACTAATAAAAATTAATTATTTTCATTAAAATTTTCATTAATTAAGTCGGAGTGGGTAAGTCTTATGGATAAGATTATAAGGTAGAATTTCAAATTTCAGGTGTTGGTGGTTGCAGTGGACGAGCCAAGTAGATATACTAATTTCTCATTAATTAAGTTGTTACAGGAATCTCGCTAGAGGCGAGCCAGTGGCAGTATGATGCTTTAGTGACATTAGTTGTGAAATGATTTTAATGAGGTATTTATTGTGATAATGTATGTGTATGTATATACTGTATATTACCTCATCGGCACCATTACTGAGTGTTAGGCTTGAGAAGGTCCCCCGGGATCATGTCACAGAGCTTCAGGTAGAGTAGAAGGGAAGCTATTAGGCTACACTCAGTAATTTTAGAAAAAAGGGGGAGGAAGTGAAGCCAACGTGACGTTATAGGCGAAATTCGCCCCCTGACATCAAAGCAGGGATAAGGGCCAGCTGCAATGGTTTTGCAGCTGCGCTCAGGCTATATACGGGGAGAGAGTAAGAAGCCGAGGGGGTTATGTAATAATGGGATCGAGCCAGGGGGCTCCGAGGGAATATTTTGCAGGTACAGCGGTCGGGAAGGTGTGAATACAGGTGGACACACACTGGGCGGATTGGCCTAGACCAGAGAGCTGTGAGGGATCTACAGCGTTCTGGGATTGGTGCCCTGGAACGAGACGTCAGCACAGACCCAAGGGAACATGACCCTGGGGTAGGAATCTCCGTTGCTCTGGAGGCCAGGATCACGTTACCTCAGAGCAACGATGGGACATTGACAACATTCACCAGGCTGGACAGCCTGGGTTTTGTCTGGGTCATGGAGGATCTATGACCTAGCAACTATGGGACACGAAGACAAGAGAAATGATGCTGCCAATTGTGGAGGAGGCCAGTGAAACATTGTGTGATCATTGTAAGACCTTATGTCAACAGTACAGGGCAAGATGTTAAATTATAATTACTAAGGATGAAGAACCTTAGATATATATGTGTTGTGTATATATTAATGACTAGTGTCATTTCTGTTTAAGTGCCAGCATTCTGGTCCATGTAATTTTATGGTTATGTTTGTATGTAATTATATGTCAGCAGTTTAGGTATATGTGCATTGTTGGAGATGGGAAAAATTATTACAGACTATTTTACCTGTGCTATGATGTGAATATAATGTATATGTTGGAGAAGTGTTGTGAGTCATGTCAGGGAAAATTTTAATTTATTTCATCGTGTGTATGATGAACTTTTTGGATGATTTTGTAGTTGTACACATATGGTGGGTGCATCCTCCAGGTCCTTGCACTAATGGAACCATTGCAATGATGCATATGGGGACATATGCGTGTTTAAGGAGAGGAGTGGTGTTGTAATCCACAAGTTAGTAGAAATTATTAGCTAGCGGATCAATACTACAACACTTAACGAATGATGATTGGAAGTACATGTAAGTAGACAGACTATGGATCACATATCTAAGAAAGGTCAATGGATTAAGACCGAAGCTGTTTAGCCAAATTAATAATTCCGGGAAAGAGGAATTATTCTTCGTCAGGCTTCTAGGAACAAGGTTACCGCTCTAGGGATAAGGTTAATCGGATTATACCTTCCTCAAGAGGCGTGGTGAAATGATTGAGGCCATGGTTGACTGGAGGCAGTCTGATTGTGGAAGTTGAACTAGCAAGTCCTTTGGATCCCCGTTTGTGGCAGCAGCGAAGTGTAGCAGACAGCTATGCGAGAGCCTGTTGTGATCTTAGTGACCAAGTTAAGTCTGCAGAATGTGTGAATTGAATGTAAGACTAACCGGGTGTGGAGCGTTGTAGTAATCATTCCGTATTAGGGACTTAGGCGGAAGTTACGGGTGTGGGTGGTGATCGCGGAGGTCAAGTGGTCTATGGGTATTGAAAGTATATTGACCTAATAGAGTATGTTAATTAATATAGTATTATTTGTCAGAGTCTATTCTTTGTAATTAAATGACAAAACCCGACGGCCTTTAAATACCTTCCGTATGTTCATTCATTGTGTTCCAGTACAAACCTAGTGGTAAGCCTCAAGGGTCTGGTGTGTGTAGGAGTACACGGTGGTAGTAACGGTTGCTGAGGCAAGGTGTTATGTGTTGTGTAATCGCTGTGTTCAGAATGAACCGGGGTTCAGCGTCACGACATATTTGGTGGCAGCGCAAACAGGTTTGGAACACTTTGAGAGATGACGGAAGTGTGTTACCGGTTTAGTTGGTGAGGGAATGTTCGGGAATTGGTAGACGTCGGGTTGTGGTGAGAATGGTGGTTACTAGACGGAGGAAAGAAGGGTCAGGTGAGACCAGGTCAGAGGAGTTAGTTAATTAAAGGGACTAGGCCATTGTGGGGCACATGTGGGGTTTATTTCTTTCTTTCCAGATTCCCGCAACGAGAGACGGCTAAGATGCAAGTTTGGACCACTGAAGCATCGGGATCCAAAACAAGTGCAGTGTTCGTATTGCGGGTTATACAGTGTTCGTAGTGCGGATTATACAGTGTTCGTATTGCGGGTTATACAGTGTTCGTAGTGCGGATTATACAGCGTGGCGAGGTAAACTAGCACGGGTGAATGTGGGCCAGCGTGGGCCATGGGCGGCCATGTACGGGCCAAGCGAGCCGCACCTTGGAGCTTGTTTTATATCGTTGGTAAGGCGGAAATAGTGATAAAACGTTGCTAAGGACAAATCAAGCGTGAAAACTACGTAATATGACGTAAATTAAATTTCACGTAAAGTGTAAACCTAATATTTTAAAGATAATTAAATATTACGTAAAGATTCGAGCGATTTCAGGTGATACATCGATACAGAAAATAGGCGAAGAGAATTGTGAACTCCTAGGCATAGCGAGCGACGCGTAATTTGACGTCTGGGGTTCGATGTCTCGTGTACCCTGGAGAGGTCCATGGAGATTTTTTTGTGGGTGCAGGTAGCATTATGGAGAATGTTACCTTGGGACACGGGGAGCGTGTCCCGTTGGTGGGGGTGTGTGGCGCCGGGAGTAGTGCATGGTTGTGTATTGGCGTTTGGACGCCAAGTGTAGTGCATGGTTGTGTATTGGCGGTTGTACGCCGGGGTGTGTAGTGTAATGCATGTGTAGTGGCTTATTAGACGCCAGCGTAATGCATAGTATTTACTGTAGTGAAATGTGCATGTTTTCACTGTGGATATCATGGATGTAGTATAGTGCATGACATTGTTGGCATTGTAGCGCCAAGGTGTAGCATGTGTAGCATAACTGGTTGTTGTAACACCGGGTGTATTGTAGACATTAGCGTTGAAGTATGTTAACGCAGGAGGTAGTGTGTGGCGGGTGGCCACTACACAAGAAATTATGCCTGACGAGTGTTGGTCAGGTAATTAACGGATTACGAGAGAAAAGGGAGTGTGTGTGGCGTCTGGTTACTTATTGGTGGTGTTATTGGTGGTGACGTCTCGTGGTGTTTTGATGCGCTCTGACGCAAGGCATATGCCTGTGGTGGTGATGGTGTTGAGGGCGTTGGAGACGCCGTGTGTGGTGTTGAGGGCGTTGGGGACACCGGGTGTTGTGTTGAGGGCGTTGGGGACGCCGTGTGTTGTGTTGAGGGCGTTGGGGACGCCGGGTGTTGTGTTCAGGGCGTTGGGGACGCCGTGTGTTGTGTTGAGGGCGTTGGAGACGCCGTGTGTGGTGTTGAGGGCGTTGGGGACGCCGGGTGTTGTGTTGATGGCGTTGGGGACGCCGTGTGTTGTGTTGAGGGCGTTGGGGACGCCGTGTGTTGTGTTGAGGGCGTTGGGGACGCCGTGTGTTGTGTTGAGGGCGTTGGGGACGCCGGGTGTTGTGTTGAAGGCGTTGGGGACGCCGTGGGTTGTGTTGAGGGCGTTGGGGACGCCGTGGGTTGTGTTGAGGGCGTTGGGGACGCCGTGTGTTGTGTTGAGGGCGTTGGGGACGCCGTGTGTTGTGTTGAGGGCGTTGGGGACGCCGTGTGTTGTGTTGAGGGCGTTGGGGACGCCGGGTGTTGTGTTGAGGGCTTTGGGGACGCCGGGTGTTGTGTTGAGGGCGTTGGGGACGCCGGGTGTTGTGTTGAGGGCGTTGGGGACGCCGTGTGTTGTGTTGAGGGCGTTGGGGACGCCGGGTGTTGTGTTGAGGGCGTTGGGGACGCCGGGTGTTGTGTTGAGGGCGTTGGGGACGCCGGGTGTTGTGTTGAGTGCGTTGGGGACGCCGTGTGGTGTGTTGAGGGCGTTGGGGACGCCGTGTGTTGTGTTGATGGCATTGGGGACGCCGTGTGTTGTGTTGAGGGCGTTGGGGACGCCGTGTGTTGTGTTGATGGCGTTGGGGACGCCGTGTGTTGTGTTGAGGGCGTTGGGGACGCCGTGTGGTGTGTTGAGGGCGTTGGGGACGCCGTGTGGTGTGTTGAGGGCGTTGGGGACGCCGGGTGGTGTGTTGAGGGCGTTGGGGACGCCGTGTGTTGTGTTGATGGCGTTGGGGACGCCGTGTGTTGTGTTGATAGCGTTGGGGACGCCATTGGGTGGTGTAGTGTAGTGGCGTTTGGACGCCTGGTATGGAGTGTGGTGTTGTGGAGTATATGGTGGCGCAGGGGCGCCAGGTAGTGGTCGGTAAGGTGAGTATTAGTGTAGCAAGGTCGGTGCGTTAGGACGCAGGAAGTGGTTGTGGGGATGTGTGGCGTTATATTAATTAAGGTCATCAGTGGTTGGGATGACCAGAGGAGATGGTGTGTCGGAGAGGGTAAGTCTTATGGATAAGATGAAATGTGGATAATTGCCGAGTTGAAGGTTACATCCTTCGTGGGGGCAAGTGTACATGTATACAACGCTTGACTGCTGTAGAGGGTTCTCCGTCGGCTTCGGGCTGTTTTTGATAAGGAGTTCGGAAGTCTTCTTGGTTTTGTAGAATATTATCAGGTTTATGTTTTGGTTAGGAGTAGTGCTTTTTACTCCTTTACGGATTATTTCTTTCATTATTCTTTCCTCTTTTATATGTTCACTGTGCATGGTTGATTTGTAATATAATTTTATTTATATACCAATATAATTTTATTTATATTATTTTATATACCAAGCCCACCAACATAGGATTATGCCTGAACGGTTGAAGTGAGTGCCCCCAAAGATACAAAGCCAGTGTTCTCAATGCTTATATTCGTCGAGCGCTTACCCACTGCTCTGAATGGAGCAACGTGAGTAGAGAGTTTGAAAGAGTAACTCAGGTATTGGTGAACAACGGATATAGCAACGCGGAAATAAACGCTGCTATAAGAAGACACTTGGACCGTTGGTATAATTCAGAACCTAGAACAGAAACCACAATACCCCCAATAAAATTATATTACAAATCAACCATGCACAGTGAACATATAAAAGAGGAAAGAATAATGAAAGAAATAATCCGTAAAGGAGTAAAAAGCACTACTCCTAACCAAAACATAAACCTGATAATATTCTACAAAACCAAGAAGACTTCCGAACTCCTTATCAAAAACAGCCCGAAGCCGACGGAGAACCCTCTACAGCAGTCAAGCGTTGTATACATGTACACTTGCCCCCACAAAGGATGTAACCTTCAATGTAAGTACATAGGTATGACGTCGACCAAGCTGACGAGGCGTTTGACATGCCATCTTCAATCTGGTGCCCCTAGGAATCACATGAGACAAGCCCATGACATTACTCTAACAAGAGAAATGTTGAACAAGAATACTTGCATAATAGACAAAACCCAGGATTCAAGAAGATTACAAATTCTTGAGGCAATTCACATAAGAATAGAGCGACCTACCATGAACACCCAAATCACGGAACTATTTACTCTACCCACCATGAGAGTAAGGACAAGACAAGAACATATCGATGCCAACACAGAAGACAATGTCCAACATAACAGGCCAATTACACTGGATTAATCTTTGTGTTTAGATAGGAGATGCCTCGTATGGGCCAATAAGCCTTCTGCAGCCCCTATGTTTATCCCTTATGTACCCCCCATGTTTTCACCTTCATTGTATTATCACCTGACCTAATGCGGGTATAAAATCAACTAGTATTGTAAGATCTGTTCACTTGAGAATGAACCATGGAGGTTCGAAACGTCGTGCAAATTATACAAATAAGTGTAATACACTCTATAGTAAATCACTTCTTTTCTTCACCTTAAAAGTACGAAAATGAGTTTTGGAGAACTCCTATTTCAATTAAGCCCTGATGCTAAGAAAATAGTTAGAGGGATAGAAGCCCTAAACCAGAAAATAATAAATACAGAATATGCGGTCATATTCAATGAAATATATATATATATATATATATATATATATATATATATATATATATATATATATATATATATATATATATATATATATATATATATATATAAAATATATATATATATATATATATATATATATATATATATATATATATATATATATATATATATATATATATATATATATATATTTTTTTTTTTTTTTTTTTTTCGGACGTCATCAGTTGTGAGTCGTGTGTAAACTGTTTTTCTCATCCGTCAATAAAGCAATTAGGGATTTTCCTAGGGCTGACAACCTAGTCCGCCTCCCCAAACACACCAAACACCGCCGAGGCAGACCAAGTACGACAATCAGCGACAACAGAAAATTAGGTACCCAAGTCAGCAAGAAAATTGAAGAGGGCAATACAGTCGGGGCACTCAGGTTGATCACAAGTGAGGACAAAATTTTGCCCAGGGATGAAACCACAGCCCAAGCACTGAGAGAAAAACACCCCCTCAGGGCCGTAGGTGAACCTCCCCCACAGGTCTGGCTCGCCCCTAACCAGGAACCTCTCGTCCTCCGGGAGTCAGAGGTTTATAAAGCTATCGTTTCATTTCCCCCGGGCTCCTCAGGAGGCTACACAGGGGTAAGACCTCAACATGTGAAGGAAATGGTGAACCCTGTTCTTGGCCCAGCTGCAGAAGCGCTCCTGACAGAAATCACATCGTTTGTCAACAACTGCCTCGCCGGGTTAATCCCTGATGAAATCAAACCATTCTTCTTTGGTGCTTCCCTATGTGCCCTTAAAAAGAAGGGGGGAGGGATCAGACCCATTGTCGTTGGTAATACCCTTTGCCGCCTAGTTGCAAGGGCTGCTGTCAGAAGTATCCGAACGGAAGCAGCCACCATGCTGCAACCCAACCAGCTGGGGTTTGGAGTCCCCCAAGGCTGTGAAGCAGCGGCTCATGCTGCACGAGCCTACATTAGCTCTCTTACTGAAGACCAGGCAGTAGTAAAATTAGATTTTAAAAACGCTTTCAACTCGGTCAAAAGGGAAGCAATCCTCACTGCAGTCCAGGAACATTGCCCAAGCATTCTCCCGTTTGTGTCAGCAGGCTACAGCAAAGACTCAACCCTCCTGTTTGGCAAACATGAAGTCACCTCAGCAGAGGGAATTCAACAGGGTGACCCACTTGCACCGTTCCTCTTTTGCATAGCGGTTCGAGAAATTACAACCAGACTGTCCAGCGAGCTCAACATCTGGTTCCTGGATGATGGCACTCTGGCAGGCACACAAGATTCCCTGCTAGAAGACCTACAGCTGGTGAAGACACGGGGGGAGTCCATGGGTCTCGTTCTTAACCCCTCCAAGTGCAAAATTATTGCATCTAGTGAAGTAATCATTAGAGCAGTGAAATCAGTTTTACCAGAAGCCTCAGTCGTTAAACCTACCGACAGCACACTACTCGGAGCACCTCTGGGCCACAATGCCATTGCTGCAGTCCTTGACGAAAAGTTTAGAGACCTAAAGAGGATGGAAGAGAGAATTGGGGACTTGGACTCCCACGATGCCCTCTACCTTCTCACAAAGTGCCTTACCTAGCCCAGGCTAACATACTTCTTAAGGTGTGCACCAACTTTTGGCAACCCACTTCTAAATCAATATGATGAGCTCCTCAGGTTAATATTCAGGAAGGCGCTCAACCTAGATTTAGATGACAGTCAGTGGGACCAAGCAACACTACCAGTGAGATTTGGAGGGATAGGCATACGAAAGGCAACTGAGGTAGCACTTCCAGAATTCTTATCCTCATGTACAGCAGCCAACGAATTGGTAGGGCAGATCCTACCAGAGCGTATGAGAGAGACAGCGGGAACTCATGATCAAACGTTCATCGAAGCAGCCAGACAATGGGACACCATTGCACACCCTCAACCCCGACCACAAGTCCCAAAAGACCACAAGCAGGCCCACTGGGATAGCCCCATAATGGAAAAGACTGTCACAGCAATGATTGACAACGCTGATGCTGAAAACAAAGCCCGCCTCCTAGCGGTAACAGCACCCCACGCCGGGGATTTTTTATTTGCTGTGCCCAATGCAGCCCTGGGAACTCGCCTCAGTCATGACGGTCTTCGCATTGGAGTTGCCCTTCGCCTTTCCGCCCCGATCCTCACCGAACATAGGTGCATCTGCGGAACTGCAATGGCAGACCAATATGGTCGTCATGGTCTGGTATGTCGTAAATCACAGGGTAAAATCGCAAGACATGAAGAAGTCAACGACATCATCAAGAGGAGCCTCGCCACAGCCCGCTGCCCGGCACAAAGAGAACCACACTTATCCAGACCTAACGACCCTCAGAAGCGCCCTGATGGGGTCACCTTGCTACCTTGGAAGGATGGTAAGCAAGTGGTATGGGACTACACGTGCGCTGCCACACTGGCCAGTACCTACCTCCACTACAGCACACGTGAAAGCGGTGGTGCTGCTTCTTTCAGGGAATCGCAGAAAATTATTAAATACAGAGGTCTAGCACACTGCTACAGCTTTGTTCCGATCGGCTCGGAGACCCTCGGTTCGTGGGGAAAATGTGCATTGAAGTTCCTGAAGGAATTGGGGGACAAATTGATCAGCGCTACAAAAGACCAGAGAGCAAAAAGTTTCTTGCTCCAGCGCCTCAGTGTTGCGATTCAGAGGGGAAATGCCTGTTGCGTCTTGGGCACTAGTCCAACTTCAGAGGAATTCGAAGAAGTGTTTGACTTGCAACAATGATCGAACCCGTCTGTGACATTCATCAATGTTTCCCATTGTTGTGTTTTTCAAGAGATCCATAACCTTTAAGCACCTTTTTGCATTATTATTTTTGTATCAACCCATGTATATCTTGTAACCATCAAATGCATAATAAAGCACAAAAATAAAAAAGGAAGGGGGTGGTAGGAGAAAAGCACACAGAAACTGTATTGGAGGGGATCTAAACATTCCCTCTAATGCGTTATGCGTGGTTTCCTCCGAGGCTATGGGTCCCCCTTCTTCCAGCTAGAGGTGGTACTCCTTTTTATAAAAAAAAAAAAAAAAAAAATATATATATATATATATATATATATATATATATATATATATATATATATATATATATATATATATATATAACTGAAAACTCACACCCCAGAAGTGACTCGAACCCATACTCCCAGAAGCAACGCAACTGGTATGTACAAGACGCCTTAATCCACTTGACCATCACGACCGGACAAAATGAGGTGATCAAGTGATTTGACCATCAAAGAATGAGGTGATTTGGTAAAATGCTATGCCTAAGATTACTATCCGAGTGCCGGCGGTGGGGTGGTTCAAATAGCCTCGGCTATCACCTCATTTTGTCCGGTAGTGATGGTCAAGTGGATTAAGGCGTCTTGTACATACCGGTTGCGTTGCTTCTGGGAGTATGGGTTCGAGTCACTTCTGGGGTGTGAGTTTTCAGTTGCTTATTGTCCTGGGGACCATTCAGGCTTGTTCGCATTTGTGTTCCTCACGTGTGCCCCAAAGAATGAGGTGATTTGGTAAAATGCTATGCCTAAGATTACTATCCGAGTGCCGGCGGTGGGGTGGTTCAAATAGCCTCGGCTATCACCTCATTTTGTCCGGTCGTGATGGTCAAGTGGATTAAGGCGTCTTGTACATACCAGTTGCGTTGCTTCTGGGAGTATGGGTTCGAGTCACTTCTGGGGTGTGAGCTTTCAGTTGCTTATTGTCCTGGGGACCATTCAGGCTTGTTCGCATTTGTGTTCCTCACGTGTGCCCCAAAGAATGAGGTGATTTGGTAAAATGCTATGCCTAAGATTACTATCCGAGTGCCGGCGGTGGGGTGGTTCAAATAGCCTCAGCTATCACCACATTTTGTCCGGTCGTGATGGTCAAGTGGATTAAGGCGTCTTGTACATACCAGTTGCGTTGCTTCTGGGAGTATGGGTTCGAGTCACTTCTGGGGTGTGAGTTTTCAGTTGCATATTGTCCTGGGGACCATTCAGGCTTGTTCGCATTTGTGTTCCTCACGTGTGCCCCAAAGAATGAGGTGATTTGGTAAAATGCTATGCCTAAGATTACTATCCGAGTGCCGGCGGTGGGGTGGTTCAAATAGCCTCGGCTATCACCTCATTTTGTCCGGTCGTGATGGTCAAGTGGATTAAGGCGTCTTGTACATACCAGTTGCGTTGCTTCTGGGAGTATGGGTTCGAGTCATTTCTGGGGTGTGAGTTTTCAGTTGCATATTGTCCTGGGGACCATTCAGGCTTGTTCGCATATATATATATATATGTATCGTACCTAGTAGCCAGAACGCACTTCTCAGCCTACTGTGCAAGGCCTGATTTGCCTAATAACCCAAGTTTTCCTGAATTTATATATTTTTCTAAATTTTTAAAGCTATTCATTTCACTATGTATGAGTTCATTTTTTTTTTTAAATTTGAATCAAAACTAACGTAGATATATGACCGAACCTAACCAACTCTACCTAACCTAACCTAACCTAGCATAACCTAACCTAAACTAACATAAAAAAGTCAATAATTTATGTTCTTAATATAAAATAATAATAATAATTCAAATAAACCAATTGGAAACAATTTGTTGAATTAAAAGAAAATCACTCGGCCTATTAGGCAAATCGGGCCTTGCACAGTAGGCCAAGAAGTGCATTTTGGCTACTAGATACGACATATATATTGTTGAATATGACCAAAAGGGTAAGATTAAAAATTCTAGCAAGAATCTTGTCAATATTTCTTACGTTTTTTTTCACTGTCGAGGGTAATTGAAAAATTAACTCTCCAAAATTCATTCTTGTATTTTTGGTTGGAGAACGCGTTTCCTAATGCTTATTATATTTTCAAAGACTTTGTCTTTGTAAACATATGTTGTTGAATATGACCGAAATGGTAAGTTTAATGAATCGAACACGAATCTTCTCAATATTTCTTACGTTTTTCTTCACTGTCATGGGTTGCTAAAAAATTTACTCTCCAAAGTTAATTTTCACTTTTTTATTCATGTTCTGACGCCTAGTAGTGTTTCGTAAGTACACTTCTCACGTTTTACCACTGAATGTGACATATCTGTTTCTTTAAGACGTGATTGAAGTGCTATCATTGACATTTATTTTTGTTTGATTGACTGGATAAACGAATGGAAAAGTATAACGTTGGTTATTAAAAGAACAACAAACAATAAATACAAATTTACATGTTAAGATTTAGAATAACTGGGAAAAAGAGTTCTTGATTGATGGTAAGAAGCGAGACTTGGGATCGTTGGTTTGTTTTAGGCATTGATTACATATACAAGAATTGAGTGATTGATGAAGACTAAGCCACCCAAAAGGTGGCACGGGCATGAATAGCCCGTAAGTGGTGGCCCTTTTGGGCCATTACCAGTATCAAGATCTGATACTAGAAATCTGTGGAGGTGCGGCTGCCCCCTGCGTGTCCAATTGATTGATGATTGATGAAGGTTAAACCACCCAAAAGGTGGCACGGGCCAAAGAATATGAAAATAAAAAGAATATAAGAATATGAAGGTGCATAATATTATATTTATTTATATAACTAATATTTTAGTAAAAGTATATATAATGTTCTTTTGTTGTTCCTCCGTCAGAGCCGCCGCCGGGGCTGGTGTGGGGTGGCCGCGGGTCAGTGCTGGGGAGCGGAAGCACCGTGGAGCACCAGGACTCACTCTCCACCACCTGGATGGTGGTGGTGGCTTCCAGGGCCACGGCCCACACCACCATCACCTGCTCCACCACCAACGACTCCATCTCCTCCGGCCTCATGAACACTGTCAGCATCACCATCACAGTCAACTGTGAGTTGTGATTTTCATTGTTTCCAAGTTGCCATTGCTACGGTGTCTTATGTATGTGTTTGTATACGGTGTCTCGTTTACGTGTTTGTGTACGGTGTCTTGTGATCGTGTTTGTGTACGGTGTCTTGTGATCGTGTTTGTGTACAGTGTCTCGTTTACGTGTTTGTGTACGGTGTCTTGTGATCGTGTTTGTGTACGGTGTCTTGTGATCGTGTTTGTGTACGGTGTCTTGTGATCGTGTTTGTGTACGGTGTCTCGTTTACATGTTTGTGTACGTTGTCTCGTTTACGTGTTTGTGTACGGTGACTATGGTGTACGTGTGTGTACTGTGATTGGGGCGGGGAATGATGGCAGGACATTCAATAACAAATCCTTGCTGGTATTCTTATTAGTGTTAACACCTACACACTTACAGTCTACTCCTACACATACACTCACATCGTCCTCATAATAGTACGTCGCATTTTGACGTATACTTTACTTAAGGCCACAACTGTTGTATTTGAAAATGGGAGCGTCTCGCGAAATTAACACAATGCCCCGTTTTCTGTTCATGGGTCTTCTGGTAGGTTGGGGTAAGGCACTTTCGTAGGACAGTTGCTTGACGTTGAGAATGCTGGCGAGAGCGTGCTGGACCTATACACATCATGTGCGCCTCACACGCGCCAGGTCCTCGGTCAACACATCATAGAACACGAAACAATGGATATAAATTGGATAAGTTTAGATTTAAGAAAGACCTGGGTAAATACTAGTTCGGTAACAGGGTTGAATAAGTTTAGATTTAAGAAAGATCTGGATAAATACTGGTTCGGCAACAGAGTTGAATAATTTTAGATTTAAGAAAGACAGGGGTAAATACTGGTTCGGAAACAGGGTTGTCGAGTATTGGAACCAATTACCACAAAACATAATAGACGTAGGATCCCTTGATTGTTTCAAGCGTAGGTTAGACATGTATATTAGAATGAGAGTGGGTGGATATAAATAGGAGCTGCCTAGTGTGAGCCAATAGGCCTTCTGCAGTTTCCTTCATTTCTATGTTCTTATGTTATAATAAATGTTTCATTGTCAGACAGTTGGTTAGCACGGGCATGGTTAGATGGTTAGCAAATATTTCGTCCGTTTTCTCATGTAGTTTCCAGAAAACTCTTAAGATAAGGAGAAACGTGATGCTCACGTCATCCCCAGCATCTCAGAGCATTGTACATCATGTCTAAGTGACTAGAACATAAAAACATAAGAATGAAAGAAACTGCAAACTGCCTATTGGCTGATGCGAGACAGTTCTTATAATTCCCAACCAAAATTCTTCAAAATATGTTTCTGACCTTGTCTGAAACAATCCAACTATCCAACGTCTAGTTTGATACCAGGTAATCTCTTCCATCAATCAATACACCTATTTGCAAATTAATTTTGTCCCAGGTTTCTTCTAAATCTGAGCTCATCCCATTTATATAAATTGTTTCTAGTTAAAGTTTGTGTTGATTTAATCAATTATTGGTTATCTTGAGGTTATCTTGAGATGATTTCGGGGCTTTTTAGTGTCCCCGCGGCCCGGTCCTCGACCAGACCACCACTCCCAGGAAGCAGCCCGTGACAGCTGACTAACACCCAGGTACCTATTTCACTGCTAGGTAACAGGGGCATAGGGTGAAAGAAACTCTGCCCATTGTTTCTCGCCGGCGCCTGGGATCGAATCCAGAACCACAGGATCACAAATCCATCGTGCTGTCCGCTCGGCCGACCGGTTCCCCCTGGTTGGTTGATATATCTTTTGTATACCTTACATTAATTTCAGTTCTTCCTCAATACTAGTCCTTTCTCATCGTCTATCAAGAGAATGTAAATTGTTTCTTTATGGGCCAATAGGCCTCCTGCAATTACGTTAAAAGTGGATGGTAGCGCAGTCTCTCTAGGGCAGATGGAATGCCAGTCACATAAAGCAAAAAAAAAAAAAATAGCAATAAAAGTAAAAAAAAGTAGACTGCTATTTAGCTTCATACTGTGGCAACTGTGGGATAATTAATAGAGAGAAATTTGTTTAAATACTTTACTAATAAAATTACCTTAATCAATTACATCAAATAAAAATATTATCCAAACTTGGCTTTATTCAAAGTGTGTAAAATAAAAAATCCAAACAAGCAATCAAATTTGTGTTACGTTAAGGTGCAAACAAATAAAATGGTGCGGGAATACTGTGAGCCAGTCTGCATAAACCTGCTACCACACCGAGGTATGCCAACAGATCTAAGCAGTAGAGCACGGAGAAGTATTCTCACTGGGTAATGATTGATTGATGATGATTGGTAAACATTAAGCCACCCAAGAGGTGGCACGGGCATAAATAGCCCGAAAGTGGTGGCCCTTTTGAGCCATTACCAGTAGCAAGAGTTGATACTGGAGATCTGTGGAGGCGCGACTGCACCCTGCGTAACGTAACGGGAGTTGTCTCCCGGACCAAATGGTGCTGGGTAAGGATTGATTGATTGATGAAGATTAAGCCACCCAAAAGGTGACACGGGCATGAATAGCCCGTAAGTGGTGGCCCTTTTGAGCCATCACCAGTATCAATAGATGATACTGGAGATCTGTGGAGGTGCGACTGCACCCTGCGTGACGGGAGATGTCTCCCGGACCAAATGATGACCAAATGGTCACTGAAGAATCGATTGATTGATGATTGATGAAGATTAAGCCACCCAAGAGATGGCACGGGCATGAATAGCCGTAAGTGGTGGCCCTTTTGAGCCATTACCAGTATCAAGAGCAGATACTGGAGATCTGTGGAGGCGCGACTGCACCCTGCGTGACGGGAGATGTCTCCCGGACCAAGTGGTGACCAGATGGTCCTGGGTAAGGCTGAGTAGCCTCTATATATATGGAAAAAACGGTCGTACAGGTGGCGCTGGTGTAGCGATAACCGGCTCACTCAAACTAGCGGTGCCCTTGTTTCTGGCCGGTGGCGTGATCCAGGAGCTGTCGCCAGGTGTGGTGGTGGGGGAGGGGGGGGGGGGGTTAGTAGACCACTGTCTAGACGTCTGAATACTAGTTGTTGTCATTGTTGCTGTTGTAAATTCTTGAGTTCTTAAGTATGTAGACGTGATGTAGTAGTACAGATGATAATGGAGCAGGCTGAATCTCCTTTTAAGAGAGATTACCGTGACACTGTTAATAAGGGAAATTTCAAATTTCAGGTATTACCTTTGTCTCCCTTTGTATACGTCCAGGTGAACATAGTTCCATTCAATAGTTGTAAAGGTGCAAAATAAATCTGACAAAATAGCTTTATATTTTGATCTGGTTACAAAAGTTTTAACACAATGAGGGTTATTATAGTCACCACAACTGCTTACTCACCAAACACCAAAAATTCTTCACTCCTCAACATAGTTCAAGACTTGGGTAAAATCTTCGTATTCACCTAGTTATACTCACCTAGTTGTGCTTGTGAGAGGGTTGAGCTTTGGCTCCTTGGTCCCGACTCTCAACCGTCAATTTACTGGTGTACAAATTCCTGAGCTTCTCGAGCTCTATCATATCAACATTTGAAATTGTGTATGAAGTGAGCCTCCACCACATCACTCCCTAGTGCATTCCATGTACTAACTATGACACTGAAAAATATCTTTCTAATGACATTGTGGCTCATTTGGATACTCAGGTTCCACTGTGTCCCCTTTGTGCGTGTAGCACCAGTATTAAATAATCAATCCTTGTCCACCCTGTTGAGTTTTCTGAAAATTTTATATGTGGTGATGATGTCTCCCTAGGTTCATCTGTCTTCTTGCGACGTGTGGTGTAATTCCCTCAGCCTTTCATCGTAACTCATGAAACTTAGTTCTGGGACTAGCCTAGTGGTATACCTCTGTACTTTTTCCAACTTCGTCTTGTGCTTGACAAGATACGGGCTCCATGCTGGGGTCGCAGACTCCAGGATTGACCTTACAAACTTAGTATACAAGGTTCTGAAAGATACATTACACAGGTTTCGGAAAGCAGTTCTGATGTTAGCCAGCCTCGCATACGCCGCCGATGTTATTATTTTGATGTGGATTTCAGGAGACAGGTTTGGCGTGATATCAACTCCTAGATCTTTCTCACTGTCCGTTTAATGAAGGACTTCATCTCCCATTCGGTATCCAGTGTCTGGTCTCCTATTTCCTCCGCCTAGGTTAATTACCTTATACTTACTTGGGTTGAATCTTAGTAGCAATTTGTTGGACCATTCCTTCAGTGTATTTAGGACATCTTGAAGCCTCATACTATCTTTTTCTGTCTTAATCATGTTCATAATTTTTCCATCATCAGCAATCATTGAGAGGAACGAGTCTATTCCCTATGGGAGATCATTCACATACACCAGGAACAATATATAGGTCCAAGAACTGATCCCTGTGGGACTTTACTGGTGACGCCTCGACACTCTGAAACCTCTACCCCCACAGTGACTCTGTCTTTTGTTGCTTAGGTACTCCCTTGTCCAGTGGAGTACCTTCCCTTTCGCCTCTGCCTGCATCTCCAGTATGTGTTCTATTCTCTTATGTGGTACTGTGTTAAAGGCTTTCTAGCAATCCAAAAATATGCAGTCTGCCCACCCCTCTTTCTTACCTGATTTGTGAACAACATATTGTGAACAACATGAATGATATTATGGCTGGAAATTGGGAACAAACCAATTATTTGTATAAGTGCCGGTGGAAATGATGTTAGACGAGTTAAGAGTGAGGCACTGATACAGAGGTTTAAGACAGCCATAGAATTAGTTAGGAGCAAGGGAGGAATCCCGATCACATGTAGCATTCTTCGATGAAAGGGAATTGGAAATGAATGGTTGTCGAAGGCACTTGGCGTCAATTGCCGTCTGGAAAAATATTTGAAATCTGATGCAATATCTTTCATAGATAACTAGGAACACTTTTATGGAAGTAATAACTTGTATGCTCTGGATTGGGTACATCTATCGAGGGCTTGGGTTGTTGTTGTTGCCAACTCGTTGGAACCTGTGGTGGGAGGGATTTGTTTGGGTTTAAACTGTTAGTAGATAGTGTATGGGAATTGATATAGAGAATGGAGGTAATAAAAGCACGTGTTTGCGGGAGAAACAACTTAGCAAAATGTTCAGGGAAGGAGTGGAGCCTCAAAATAACAATACACTTAGAGTATTGTTACACGAACAGTAGTCTAACAATGCAGAATAAACGATTTAAATGCTCTTGTCTGTACGGAAAAAAATAGATATTATTGCATTTTTTATTATTATTATTGCACATTCACCGAAACGTGGATGAATGTAGAAAATAGAGAACTATTAGCTGAATATCAAATAAATGGATTTAAACTATTTCACACAGATAGATATAATAGACGAGGAGGGGGAGTAGCCATATATGTTAGGGAACATTTTAAATGTACTCTCAAAGAGGGAATCAAAACTGAGCCACACACAGAAACTATTTGGATAGAATTAAACGTAAAAGCAAATAATCTTATAATAGGAGTTATATAGTCCACCAAACTTAGACAGGATGGAAGCAAAGCACCTATGGGATGAAATATCTAGAACATTTAGGTCTTGCAGTATTTGTGTCTTGGGTTACTTAAATTTTAGTGGAATAAACAGGATTAGCAGAAAAAGGAATAATGAAGCAGAAGATTTTCTAGAATTAATTGACGATTGCTTTCTTACTCAACACATTAAGGAACCAACACGGGAAAATAATATTTTAGATTTTGTGTTAACTAACAGGGAAACACAGATTAATGACATCGAAATTGAGAGTGAACTCGGGAAAAGTGATCACAAAGAAATCAGATTTAGCACAGAGTTGAATAGATCTGCAGGAGAAAATTCTGTTAAAGTGCCAGATTTTCGAAAAGCTGATTTTAATTGCCTAAGAATTTTTTTGGTCAAATAGATTGGAAAGTCTTGGGCATGGGGGGGGGTAGGCCGACCTTGGAGCGAGACGTGAACCCAGCGATAGGTGACGTAAAAAAGGATTTCGATGCGGATTAAAAAAATTACTTATCTAAAAATATTCTAAGCAAAGCACAAGAACGTAGATCAAGAACAATAACCATACAAATTGAATAGATCGAATACTAATGACCCAAAATGGACAACAAATGTTCTGAAGAACCTTATAAGTAAAAAAGTGAGCGTGGTACAAAAGGATTAAGAATGGGTAGTCAGTTTAGAGCAGGAATTCGTACAACTGGTTAGAAAAGTTAAAAAAAGAGATAAGGAGAGCAAAAAGAAGCTATGGAGTTCGCATAACACAGCAAGCAGAGACAAATCCTAAAGGGATTTTTAGTTATATTGAACAAAGATTAGGGAAAGGATATGTCTATTAAAAACTGAGACAAGTCAGATAACGGATAATAATGAAGAGATGAGTAGTATTTTTAATAAATATTTTATCTCTGTATTTCCTAAAGAGGAACTTAACAATATGCCTTCAGCCGAGTATGTCTATGTGAGTGGGGGACGAGGACAGGTTGACTAGTTTAGCAGTTACCTGGGAGGATGTAATTAAGCAAATAGTAAAACTCAAACCAAACAAATCCCCAGGGCCGGATTCACGAGGGTACTTAAGAATGCTTTTCTTCTTAGCACCTTTGCAGCGGCTACGTCGGTATTCAGGTACGCATTTAAGAAGGAAAATCTTCGTAATTATGCTCCGTCGTGTTAAGAGTGCTGTCGACCACTCGTAGCTTAACGTAAACTGGATATAACTCAATTTTTCTCTACTACACAACACGGAGGATCGATTTTATTATAAACAAATACTTGCTGGAGAGTTTCATCAAGGAGTAGTCCCTTTCTTCCCCTCTTACTCTCTCTACAGCACTGTCTTCCCCTCTTCCTCCCCTCTACAGCACTGTCTTCCCCTCTTCCTTCCCCTCTACAGCACTGTCTTCCCTTCTTCCTCCCCTGTACAGCACTATCTTTCATTGGGGACCTTAATGCTTGGCACATAAGCCTTGGGACAGTGGTTAGTATTAATGCTAATGGGGTCAAGTGGTTACAGTTTCTACAAGATCATCCAGATACCTGTCTCTTGGGAAACAATGAACCAACTCACATCAGGGGAGGACGGCTTGACTATGTCTGCATTTTAAACTCTCAGGGGATTATGGGGGAGGCTCGGGTTGTTCGGGAACTACTTAGTGACCACTTTGCCTTGAACGTTGAATTACCACTGGGGAAAAAACAAGTCCACTTTCAAAGGAAAAGGCTAAATATTAATAAAGATATGAAAAATTATTTTATTCAAAATATGGGAGATTGGTATCAACAATACACGCCGCTCTGCGTTGATAGTTTTTACGAGGATATGGTCGAGAACATAGAGAAATTAGTACAGAGGGAAAATAACGGGGGCAGGGGAAGCAAGACTCACGGACCTAAGAAATTTAAATATTCCAATGATCAGCAAGTCAAGGGGTGGGAGAGAATGCTACGGAGTGCGCATAAAGAATGGTTAAAAAATGGAATGAGGGATGAAGAGAAAAATACAATATTGGAAGTGGCTAGGGAATGCAGTCAGGTGAAGAAGGAGGCGCGGGACAGATACTGGCAAGAATTTGCTCAGTCCATTGGTAATACTAAGAACCTTAAAGACATATGGAGAGCAGTAAACAAAATCAGGGGTTGTAAGACCAAATTCATTGCTCACTCAGATCCAGGGAAAGTTGCTAATGAGTTCACGGGAGATATCTCCCGTCACGCAGGGTGCAGTCGCACCTCCACAGATCTCCAGTATCAGCTCTTGATACTGGTAATGGCTCAAAAGGGCCACCACTTACGGGCTATTCACGCCCGTGCCACCTTTTGGGTGGCTTAATCTTCATCAATCAATCAATCGCTAATGAGTTAGTAGATAAATGGGCAAGTGCTGCTGGTATGGAGTCCTTACCTGCAGACACGAGAGTCACCATTGAGTCATGGGAAAATATTAGAAATGGAGTAACTTTATGTGCCTTAAATACAAGATCTATAACATGCACTGAGATAACTCACGATGAGCTACTGGATGCTATAAAAAGTGGCAGCTCTACTGCTCCGAGAAAAGATGAAGTAACGTATGACATACTTAATTATTTAGCCGGTATGAAACCTAGTCCCTTACTTGATTTGTTTAATATGAGTTATAGAGAGGGAAAGTTACCAAGAAAATGGAAAGAGGCTGTCGTCATTCCTATCCCTAAGTCAAACGGAGGCTACAGACCTGTCTCCTTAATATCCTGCTTTTGTAAAATGATGGAAAGGATTTTGTTAAATAGGCTACTCTACCTTGTAGGTGATAACATGTCCAGTAATCTCTTTGGTTTTATCAAAGGCAAAAGTACTGCGGATTGTCTCTTAAAGTGTTTGTCTAATGTGGATGACAATTGTAGAGTTTTTGTTGATCTACAAGGAGCATTTGATAAAGCCAATGGGGAAGTAATCTTATACGAATTAGCCAATCTGGGAATAACAGGGAGATTGCTACACTGGATAAGGGATTATCTACAAGACAGAAAAGGTCAGGTGTATTACCAGGGATACATGTCTGAGGAACGGAGGTTTCAGTTAGGTACCCCATAAGGGGGAGTATTAAGTCCCACCTTATTCAATGTATTAATGAACAGATTAGCATCAGAGATGTATCCTCCAGGGGTCACGACGATCATATATGCTGATGACATTCTTATACAAGGCACTTCTGGGAACAAAATTCAAACTGCTCCTAACATACTTGGTGCAACCTGTCACAAGTTAGGCTTAGTTATAAATGCAGATAAAACCAAATACGAGTATAGGAAACGAAGAAATATAACACTTACTCTAAATGGTGTGGAACTGAGCCGTGTTCAGAAGTACAAGTATCTGGGCATGTATGTTGGATACACATGTGAGAGTAAAAATGCTGAAATAAATCATATCAGCACCTTATGTAAAGCCCGTCTGCATCCTCTGAAAGCACTGGCTTTTTCTGGTAAAGGTGTTGGGGTACCTATCTTGCGGATGTTATACATAAGCACTGTTCGGTCCCTGATAGACTACGCAGCACCCGTATTGTCTTACACAGGCCAAGGCAGAATTCAAAAAATAGAGCTGATACAGAACGAGGCTATGAGGATTATTCTTGGATGTCAAAGAAATGCAATGATTGAAATATTGAGAATGGAATTAAATTTACAGAGTGTGTGTGACAGTCATTAACACTAGAGTATCTATTCGTTTCATGCGGAGAAAAGGAGGGGATAAGATGTTTGAGAGCGTTCAGACCTGCTTGAGTGACGTACACACTTCCAGGAAACTGAGGGAGACACGCTACACGAGGGGATTAGCTCATGACCTCAGGGAATACGACGTACTTGACTGCTGTAAACCCTCTCGACAGTGTAATATGTCTGCTCCCTGGAAAGTACAGAAAATAGACATTGAAATTGTACCCCTCAAGGAGAAAAAGATTCATCATGAACCGGGACACTTACGGTGTTTGTATGGAAGCATGATATCTCGGTTACCAAGAGGCAACAGTTTACATGTATATTGCGACGGGTCGGTGGCGGAGGATGGCAGGGCCGGGTGTGGTGTCCTAATAAGGGAATATACGGAGTATGGGACTGTGGACAGGATAATTGAACTCCGGCTTAGTAATTATATATCATCCACTCAAGCTGAACTGCAGGCCATTCTGGCGTGTTTGGAGGAAGTACGTCATGACGACAAAAATGTTTTTGTATTTGTCGATAGCCGAGGAGCACTGGAGTCCTTAAACAGTCGAAACCCAGTCTTCATGTCTATAGTTGAGGACTATAAGAGAAGAATAACTGAGATACAGCTGAAAGGTTATAGTGTGAAATTCATGTGGATTCCATCTCATGTTGGAATAGTGCTCAACGAGGTGGCGGATAACTTGGCCAAACGTGCCACATCAAAACCACAAGTTGACATTGAATGTGAATTCACAATGAGACAAATAAGAAGCAAAATCAGAAATATTCAGGCACAGGTGGGAGTGGAGAGGAGAGAGATAATGTATGAGAGTAGTCAAACCATGCAACACTACATGTATGTGAGTCAAAACACCCATTTCACTTATGGTAAAAGGAGAAATGCTTGGAGTGACTCTGTGTGCATGCGGCTCAGGCTTGGGTACAAATATTACTGGGAATATGGGATAGATGTTCATGATAATGACACGAAGTGTAAACTATGTGGTATGTTAAGGTCTCACACCCTGGCCCATTATGTTCTTGATTGTCCGTTGATTAATGTATATAGAAACACTGAGATAAGGACTGTTCCTGAACAAATAGCCTGAATGTGTCACAACGGAAAGGTTGATGATATTCTTGAGAGATATAAGAATTTTGCACCAAGATAGTAATATTTTGTTGAATTATCTGCATGTCTCTTGCAAATTGTCTATACAGTATACCTAGGTCATAAAAGTATTTGTGCGTACGTCTGATACCATACTACTTGTGAAGGAGGAAATGTATATGCTTACCTCTCAGAATGTTTGGTAATATGTTTATTTGTGATGTGTGTCTATGTATATATTAACACGTTGTACTGAATGGGGTGAGAATAGCTTGAGCTACCTCATCCCTTTGTGTGTATTTTACCTCAATAAACTTATTTCAATTTCAATTTCGTGTTAACTATATATGCCTTCTCTGCTTGAAACTTGTAGTAAATATGTCTTATGATATTAGAATTTGTTTTAAATTAACAAGATATTATACTAGTAGTTGTTAAGTAAATAAATACTTGCGAACATGAAATATTAGAGAAGGTGATGAACCTGGGCTGATGGGAGCATTTACTACCACCAAATGCCCCTGTTCACCTAGCAATATGTATAGATTGGGGTGTACCTTAGCAATGCATACCCAATTTAATTTATTTTGTTAGGTCTTATTTTGAAATTAAATCTGGGTGAGACATAAAATAAAAATATGCTGCACAGATGATGTTAGGTTAGGGTAAAACCCTCAAACACTTTTCTCATTGAATATTTAAACTTATAATTGTTACTATATGGACTATTAAATAAGAGAGGGGGAAGTAGGGGTCCAAGAACTGTTCCTGGTGCATAATTTGGGGGTGTGTAAAAAGTAATTATACAAGAGTTTTTACATTCTTGTAAAGCCACTATTACGCGTAGCGTTTCGGGCAAGGTCCTTAACCCTAATTTCCCCGGAATACGACCCCGCCGAATCGTTTAACAACCAGGTACCCATTCACTGCTGGGTGAACAGAGGCTACAGTTAAGGATTGGCGCCCGGTCAATCCTCCCCGGCCAGGATTCGAACCCAAGGCAAGGCGCTTGCGAAACGCCAGGCGAGTGTCTTACCACTGCGCCACGGAGTCTGCTAAAAGCTAACTGCAGTCACGGAGTCAGTCAGTCACGGAGTCAGCAGTCACGGAGACTGCTGCTGCTGCTAAATTATCAAAAGAAGGCACCAAGCCGGGAATGCTATATAGCAGTAAGGCAGTGAGGTGAGGCAGCTACTTATTTGAGGAATGCTTATTTTATTTTATTTGCCTTATAAGCTGAGGCAGCTTATTTTATTTGAGGAATGCTCAGCTGATTCCTCTACATTTATCATGCAACAAATTTGTGTTCAAGACCTCTTCCTGTTACACAATTTGGCTGTTTGTAACAGTAAATAATTATCAAAAGAAATCGCCAAGCTGGGAAGGCTATGTAGCACCATTGTGTGCAACAATAAACCAATTTTTTTAACAAATAATGCACCTGTATATAAAACAAATCCTGTCAGCTGAAAAAATACTGATGCAGTTATTTAAATAAAATTATAATGAAAGAAATATTACTGGTTTATTTTTATCCCATCTTTTTGTACTGTACTCACCTAGTTGTACTCACCTAGTTGTGTTTGCAAGGGTTGAACTCTGGCTCTTTGGTCCCGCCTCTCAACTATCAATTATACTCCTCAAATAAAATAAGCTGCCTCAGTTTATAAGGTAAATAAAATCAAATAAGCTGCCTCAGCTTTTGAGGTAAATAAAATAAAATAAGCATTCCTCAAATAAGTAGCTACCTTACCTCACTGCCTTACTGCTATATAACATTCCCGGCTTGGTGCCTTCTTTTGATAATTACTTGTTACACACGCCTAATACTGTACAGTACATACAAGGAAGTGAAAAATTGAGACATAATAATAGACAATTTAATGAATTATTAAAAAAAAATATGACTATTACATATCAACATGAGATCTTAATGATCCATGGTTAACATGATTTAATAACGATAATACTGGTAATAATACAAACAATAATTTAACATCTTTATTACTGATATTTTTATTAGGAAGCTTAGGTATACCGAGCAATATGCAACCCTATTCTAGAGCCAGCCAGAGCAGCCCTATTCTATAAGGCTACACAGTGTAGGTAAAAAACTAGCTAAAAGTTCATCTAATACTCCCATCTCACAGGATCGTTAGGCATACATGGAATCAAGGGAGAAAATACCAGCCTCAATACAAAAAAACTAATCAACTCTGACTAAACAACAACTTCACGATTTTCACAAGAGGTAAGCATTGAATCATGGAAACATTATATTATAATTACTCTTACCAGTTTCTGCAAGACTCCTCCCAATCAATGTATTTTGTTAACGTGCTTAGGTATATACACAGCAATATGCTGCTTCCCTATTCTGCATGAAGGACCACATAGTGTAGATAAAAAAAACAGCTACAAGCTCATCCAACATCCCCATCTCACAGGACGGCCAGTTATACATGGAATCAGGAGAGAACAAAATATGTAAGGCTGATCTATTAGCCCCAACTGGCAAAATTTGGGTGCAGCACAAAAATATCTTGCAATATTCTTGAGTGCATGAAGCAATTACAGAGCTCAAAGTACCTCATACCATTTGGTGTGAAGTCACTGATAACAGGGCAATCACAGATATAGTGTTGGAGAGTATGTCCTCTCAAGTAGGACTAAAAACAAATGCTTTTTCCACCAAGAGGGCTATAAATCCATGGAACCGTCTACTCGCTGAAGCCGTAAATGCCAAAATCCAGCTAAAAAATATTATTAAGACATTTGGCGGGCCCTTTAACAAGCCGCCGGCTTTCTGTTCTCGTCGAGGCCACTAGATAGTGGCCCTTGGGTAAATTCAGGTAAGTATATACAATAAGTGTCAGCGCATCTCCGAGCGACAAGGAAAGCTACACACAGTATCTCTTACGTTACGTAGGTCAACAAAAATATGTAACATTTTTGTTTACTACAATGTCGGTGCTGGCAGTAGAAGTTGAAAAACATAGTTTTACTTCGAAATATACTAATTTTATAAGAAAATTCGATGTAAATAAGGGGCAGGTGAGCTCCGATAAGCCAGCATTGTGATTGGCTAAATCTTCAAAATGAAGAATGTTGCCTGCTCGTTGGTTGGTAAAATGAATCTCAGTAGGGACACCTGATGCATGCAGTTGAACCAGACCCAAAACCCAAATATCTTCGTAAGAACACCTGCCTGAATCGCATGTAAGCATCTTCTTAGGGTGTACTTATGAACCTTTGGAGCACACCTACTTACGAAGAAATACATGGAGCCTCGTGAATCTAGGTCCGGGGCCGGATGAAGTGTTTGCCAGGGTGCTTAAAGAAAGCAAAGAGGAGCTTTGCGTGCCACTATCTACCATATTTAATAAATCAATAGAGTCAGGCAGAGTGCCAGAGTCATGGAAGGTTCCTAATGTGGTACCAATTTTTAAGAAAGGAGATGGATCACTTGCGTCAAACTATCAGCCAATTAACCTAACTTCTATTGTGGGAAAGTTACTTTAATCAATCGATAATTGTGAAGCTAGATTGTGTTCAGATTGTGAAAGGGATCTGGGGGTTATGATTAGTAAAAATTTAAAACCAAAAGATCAATGAATAAATGTTCGTAATAAAACAAATAGGACACTGGAATTTATTAATCGAAGCATTAGTAACAAGACACCTGGTGTTGTTGTTGTTACAGACTCAGCTACTCGGAACAAGTTCCAAGCAGCACGGGCTATGGAGAGCCTGAAACTTACCTGGCACAGGAGCGGGGCAAATAGCACGGGCTATAATGAGGCCTTAGTGGACTTACCTGGCACAGGAGCGGTGCCATCTTGACACCTGGTTGTTGTTGTTGTAATAGATCCAGCCACTCGGAACAAGTTCCAAGTAGCACGGGCTATGGTGAGCCCATAACTTACCTGGCACAGGAGCGGGGCAAGTAGAACGGGCTATGGTGAGCCCGTAGTGGACTTCCCTGGCACAGGAGCGGTGCGGACACCATTGATTGATGATTGATAAAGATTAAGCCACCCAAGAGGTGGCACGGGCATGAATAGCCCGTAAGTGGTACAATTTGTTTTTTTTCCCTGTGTTCTGAGGTTGCATTTAACCATCAAGCTGTTATCGTGGGGGAGGATACTGCTTCACAGTCTTTATGAGGGTGTCCAGCTGCTGGACACCTTTGTTGACCAGAAGAGTGGCTGTGTTGATGGCTTCAGGGTGGCCACTGCATGATTCAGGAACTCTTAAAGCGACTGCGGACACCATAAGAACATAAGAACAAAGGTAACTGCAGAAGGCCTATTGGCCCATACGAGGCAGCTCCTATTCTATAACCACCCAATCCCACTCATATACTTGTCCAACCCGTGCTTGAAACAATCGAGGGACCCCACCTCCACAATGTTACGCGGCAATTGGTTCCACAAATCAACAACCCTGTTACTGAACCAGTATTTACCAAAGTCTTTCCTAAATCTAAACTTATCCAATTTATATCCATTGTTTCGTGTTCTGTCCTGTGTTGATACTTTTAATACCCTATTAATATCCCCCCGGTTATGTCCATTCATCCACTTGTAAACCTCTATCATGTCACCCCTAACTCTTCGCCTTTCCAGTGAATGCAACTTAAGCTTTGTTAATCTTTCTTCATATGAAAGATTTCTAATTTGGGGAATTAACTTAGTCATCCTACGCTGGACACGTTCAAGTGAATTTATATCCATTCTATAATATGGCGACCAAAACTGAACTGCATAATCTAAATGGGGCCTAACTAGAGCAAGATATAGCTTGAGAACCACACCAGGTGTCTTGTTACTAACGCTGCGATTAATAAATCCAAGTGTCCGATTTGCCTTATTACGAACATTTATGCATTGATCCTTTTGTTTTAAATTCTTACTAATCATAACTCCCAGATCCCTTTCGCAATCCGACTTCGCAATCACAACACCATCTAGCTCGTATCTTGTAACTCTATCATCATTACCTAACCTCAGAACTTTACATTTATCAGCATTAAACTGCATCTGCCAATCCTTTGACCATTTCAAAACCCTATCTAGATCAACTTGAAGTGATAGTGAGTCCTCCTCCGAATTAATTTCCCTACCGATTTTCGTATCATCGGCAAATTTGCAAATGTTGCTACTCAAACCTGAATCTAAATCATTTATATATATTATAAACAACAGAGGTCCCAGGACAGAGCCTTTAGCACTCCACTTACAACATTTTCCCACTCTGACTTGATTCCATTTATACTAACTCTGTTTCCTTTGGTATAGCCATGCCCTAATCCAGCTTAATATAGCACCCCCAATACCATGAGACTCTATTTTTTTAATCAGTCTTTCATGTGGCACTGTATCAAAAGCTTTGCTAAAGTCAAGGTATACAACATCGCAATCCTTACCACTATCAACTGCCTCAACAATGCTAGAATAAAAAGATAACAAATTTGTTAAACATGAACGGCCATTTATAAAACCATGTTGCGACTCAATTATTAATTTATGTTTTTCAAGATGAAGACGAATTTTATTTGCTATTATAGATTCGAGTAACTTTCCCACAATAGACGTTAGGCTAATTGGTCGATAGTTAGACGCAAGTGATCTATCTCCTTTCTTAAAAACTGGTATCACATTAGCAACTTTCCAAAACTCTGGCACTCTGCCTGACTCTATTGATTTATTAAATATGGTTGACAGTGGGTCACAAAGCTCCTCTTTGCATTCTTTAAGCACCCTAGCAAACACTTCATCCGGCCCTGGGGATTTGTTTGGTTTGAGTTTTACTATTTGTTTAAGAACATCCTCCCTGGTAACTGCTAAACTCGTCAACCTGTCCTCGTCCCCACCCACATAGACTTGTTCGGCTGAAGGCATATTGTTAAGTTCCTCTTTAGTAAATACAGATACAAAATATTTATTAAAAATACTACTCATCTCTTCATCACTATCTGTTATTTGACCTGTCTCAGTTTTTAATGGACCTATCCTTTCCCTAGTCTTAGTACGATATAACTGAAAAAACCCTTTAGGATTTGTCTTTGCTTGCCCTGCTATGCGAACTTCATAGTTTCTTTTTGCTTTCCTTATCTCTTTTTTAACATTTCTAACCAGTTGTACGAATTCCTGTTCTAAAGTGACCTCCCCATTTTTAATCCTTTTGTACCAAGCTCTCTTTTTACCTATAAGGTTCTTCAAATTCTTTGTTATCCACTTTGGGTCATTAGTATACGATCTATTCAATTTGTATGGTATACTACGTTCCTGTGCTTTGTTTAGAATATTCTTAAATAAGTTATATATTGAATCCACATCGAAATCCCCATTTAAGTCACCTATCGCTGGGTTCATGTCTCGCTCCAAGACCGGCCCACACCCCATACCCAAGCCTTTCCAATCAATTTGACCCAAAAAATTTCTTAGGCTATTAAAATCAGCTTTTCGAAAATCTGGCACTTTAACAGAATTTTCTCCTACTGGTCTATTCCATCAAATATATCAAATGCGTTAAAAGTCCTTAGGTGTAGGCTATTTGTTGTCGGGTTTGCCAAAGTCTTCTTAAGACCCCTGTCTTTCACAACTTGCCAAGACGAGGACTTCTTAAGAACATAAGAACATAAGAACAAAGGTAACTGCAGAAGGCCTATTGGCCCACACGAGGCAGCTCCTATTCTATAACCACCCAATCCCACTCATATACTTGTCCAACCCGTGCTTGAAACAATCGAGGGACCCCACCTCCACAATGTTACGCGGCAATTGGTTCCACAAATCAACAACCCTGTTACTGAACCAGTATTTACCCAAGTCTTTCCTAAATCTAAACTTATCCAATTTATATCCATTGTTTCGTGTTCTGTTCTGTGTTGATACTTTTAATACCCTATTAATATCCCCCCGGTTATGTCCATTCATCCACTTGTAAACCTCTATCATGTCACCCCTAACTCTTCGCCTTTCCAGTGAATGCAACTTAAGCTTTGTTAATCTTTCTTCATATGAAAGATTTCTAATTTGGGGAATTAACTTAGTCATCCTACGCTGGACACGTTCAAGTGAATTTATATCCATTCTATAATATGGCGACCAAAACTGAACTGCATAATCTAAATGGGGCCTAACTAGAGCAAGATATAGCTTGAGAACCACACCAGGTGTCTTGTTACTAACGCTGCGATTAATAAATCCAAGTGTCCGATTTGCCTTATTACGAACATTTATGCATTGATCCTTTTGTTTTAAATTCTTACTAATCATAACTCCCAGATCCCTTTCGCAATCCGACTTCGCAATCACAACACCATCTAGCTCGTATCTTGTAACTCTATCATCATTACCTTCGTATCTTGTAACTCTATCATCATTACCTTCTTAATACTGGTCCCGTCAGTCCTTCTTAATGAGGTATGTCAACACTGGCCTCCTCCTTCATTTCCTCCCGTAGTCTCAGCCGTCGTACCTCCTCCCGCAGGGAATCCATCTCTGCTCTCAGAGCTCCAACCAGACTCACCAAATCCTTCACTAATCCTTCCATTATTGCAATAATAATGTTATTAGAATCGGTGACTGCCTCTCACTGTGACTGCCCAATAGGGTATTAAAAGTATCAACACAAGGCAGAACACGAAACAATGGGTATAAATTGGATAAGTTCAGATTTAGGAAAGACTTTAGTAAATACTAGTTTGGTAACAGGGTTGTTCGATTTGTGAAACCAATTATCACGTAACGTGGTGGAGGTGAGGTCCCTCGATTGTTTCAAATGTGGTGGGTTGGACTTGTATACGAGTGGGATTGGGTGGTTATAAATAGAAGCTGCTTCGTAAGGGCCAATAGGCCTTCTGCAGTTACGTTTGTTCTAATGATATCATGTTCTAGAGCAAGATATAGCTGAAGAACAACACCAGGTGTCTTGTTACTAATGCTTCGATTAATAAATTCCAGTGACCTATTTGCTTTATTACGAACATTTATGCATTGATCTTTTGGTTTTAAATTTTTACTAATCACAACCCCCAGATCCCTTTCGCAATCCGAATTCACAATCTCAACACAATCTAGCTCGCCTTATTTTAAAAACCCTATTTAGATCGTCTTGAAGTGATAGTGAGTCTTTTTCCGTGTTTATTTCCCTTCCTGATTTTTGTATCATCATCAAATTTGCAAATGTTGCTTCTCAAACCTGAATCTAATTCATTTATATATATTATAAACAACAGAGGTCCCAGGACAGAACCTAGAGGCACTCCACTTACCACATTTTCCCAGTCTGACTTAACCCCATTTATACTAACTCTCTGTTTCATTTGGTATAGCCTTGCCTTAATCCAACTTAATATAGCACTCCCAATACCATGAACCTCTATCTTTTATATAAGTTTTTCATGTGGCACTATATCAAAAGTGTCACATGCCACATTTGTTGATAGTGGTAAGGTTTGTGATGTTGTGTACCTTGACTTTAGCAAAGCTTTTGATACAGTGCCACTAGAAAGACTGATTAAAAAGATAGAGGCTCATGGTATTGGGGGTTACTAACCCCCTCTCCATTGACGCCCTGGCTCTCTTTTTCCAGATGCCAATAACTGGTAGAAAAGTTACATTTACTCTATTTTGGTATTAATAATTAAGTTAATTCAGGTGAAATGTTTTTATGTTGTTAAAAGTCCAAACACTGCTGTATTAAGAATAATTCCCAACAGAATAGTTGGCGAATTAATAGTGCTATGTGGCAATGATATCTCGTTTTCTATTGACAGAAAATTCCACTGCGCCACATCATCTATGAGAGAGTATATTTATTCACCAGCATCAATATTATCATTCGGTCAGGTGAAGTCACAGTGAGAGGTTGTGTTAACCGGAGCTCCTGAGTGTTGTTATATTATCATAGCAATATGGAAGTTGTAGTGAAGGACCTGGTGACTCTAGTGGGAGCCCTGAGGACAGAGTTGGACTCTCTGCGGGAGGAGGTGCGTCAGCTTAAAAAACAACGAGAAGTAACGAAGGAGGAGACCAGCAGTAAAGGGACCTCGTCTTGGAGAGTTGCGAAAGACAGGGGCCTTAAGAAGACTTTGATAAAGCCGCCTTCAAACGCCATAGCAACTTCAAATTCATTTGACGTTTTGGAGGACGAGTGCTGTGGAGAGACTGTGGATCGCGCAAAAGGGAAAGCAACGAAGAGAAAGGAAGCGCAGGCCCCTCAGAAAGTAAAGGAAGTACCTAAGCAAACATTAGTTGTGGGAGATTCCCAGATAAGGTATTTGGATAGAACGTTTTGTGCTAGAGATAGGGGGAACAGGTTAAGGGTTTGCTATCCTGGAGCTGGCATTGGTGATATTATAAACAACATGAATGATATTATGGCTGGTAATGGGAACAATCCCATTATTTGCATTAGCGTGGGAGGAAATGATGTTGGTCGAGTCAGGAGTGAGGAACTGATTCAGAGGTATAAAACAGCCATAGAGTTAGTTAGGAGCAAGGGAGGAATCCCGATCATATGTGGCATTCTTCCAAGAAAGGGAGTGGGAAATGAATGGATATCGAGGGCACTTGGTGTCAATTGCCGGCTGGAAAGATATTGCAAATCAAATGCAATATCTTTCATAGACAACTGGGAACACTTCTATGGAAGAAATGAAATGTATGCTCGTGATGGGGTGCATCTATCGAGAGCTGGGATTGTTGCTGTTGCGAACTCGCTAGAAGAAGTGGTTAGAGGTGTTTGTTTGGGTTTAAACTGTTAGTAGATAGAGGTATGGGAATTGATTTGGAGGAAGGAGGTAATAAAAGTATGTGTTTGTGGGAGAAAGGAATTGGCAAAACGATCAGGGAAAGAGAAGGTCCGCAAAATAACAATTCACTTAGAGTATATTACACTAACAGTAGAAGTCTAAGAAATAAAATTAACGAATTAAATGCTCTTGTCTGCACAGAAAAAATAGATATTATTGCACTTACCGAAACGTGGATGAATGTAGAAAATAGAGAACTATTAGCTGAATATCAAATATATGGATTTAAACTATTTCACACAGATAGATATATTAGACGAGGAGGTGGAGTAGCCATATATGTTAGGGACAATTTGAAATGTAGTCTCAAAGAGGGAATCAAAACAGAGCCACACACAGAAACTATTTGGATTGAATTAAACGAAAAAGCTAATAATATTATAATAGGAGTAATATATAGGCCACCAAATTTAGACAGAATGGAAGCAAAGCATCTATGGGATGAAATATCTAGAGCATCTAGATCTAACAGTATTTATGTCATGGGTGACTTTAATTTTAGCGGAATAAACTGGTTGAACAAAACAGGGAATAGTGAAGCAGAAGATTTTCTAGAATTAATTGACGATTGCTTTCTTACGCAACACATTAAGGAACCAACACGGGAAAATAATATTTTAGATTTAGTGTTAACTAACAGGGAAACGCAAATTAATGACATCGAAATAGGGAGTGAGCTAGGGAGCAGTGATCACAAAGAAATCAGATTTAGCATAGAATGGAATAGACCTGTAGGAGAAAATTCTGTTAAAGTGCCAGATTTTCGAAAAGCTGATTTTAATAGCCTAAGAAATTTTTTGGGTCAAATTGATTGGAAAGGCTTGGGTATGGGGTGTGGGCCGGTCTTGGAGCGAGACATGAACCCAGCGATAGGTGACTTAAATGGGGATTTCGATGTGGATTCAATATATAACTTATTTAAGAATATTCTAAACAAAGCACAGGAACGTAGTATACCATACAAATTGAATAGATCGTATACTAATGACCCAAAGTGGATAACAAAGAATTTGAAGAACCTTATAGGTAAAAAGAGAGCTTGGTACAAAAGGATTAAAAATGGGGAGGTCACTTTAGAACAGGAATTCGTACAACTGGTTAGAAATGTTAAAAAAGAGATAAGGAAAGCAAAAAGAAACTATGAAGTTCGCATAGCAGGGCAAGCAAAGACAAATCCTAAAGGGTTTTTTCAGTTATATCGTACTAAGACTAGGGAAAGGATAGGTCCATTAAAAACTGAGACAGGTCAAATAACAGATAGTGATGAAGAGATGAGTAGTATTTTTAATAAATATTTTGTATCTGTATTTACTAAAGAGGAACTTAACAATATGCCTTCAGCCGAACAAGTCTATGTGGGTGGGGACGAGGACAGGTTGACGAGTTTAGCAGTTACCAGGGAGGATGTTCTTAAACAAATAGTAAAACTCAAACCAAACAAATCCCCAGGGCCGGATGAAGTGTTTGCTAGGGTGCTTAAAGAATGCAAAGAGGAGCTTTGTGACCCACTGTCAACCATATTTAATAAATCAATAGAGTCAGGCAGAGTGCCAGAGTTTTGGAAAGTTGCTAATGAGATACCAGTTTTTAAGAAAGGAGATAGATCACTTGCGTCTAACTATCGACCAATTAGCCTAACGTCTATTGTGGGAAAGTTACTCGAATCTATAATAGCAAATAAAATTCGTCTTCATCTTGAAAAACATAAATTAATAATTGAGTCGCAACATGGTTTTATAAATGGCCGTTCATGTTTAACAAATTTGTTATCTTTTTATTCTGGCATTGTTGAGGCAGTTGATAGTGGTAAGGATTGCGATGTTGTATACCTTGACTTTAGCAAAGCTTTTGATACAGTGCCACATGAAAGACTGATTAAAAAAATAGAGTCTCATGGTACTGGGGGTGCTATATTAAGCTGGATTAGGGCATGGCTATACCAAAGGAAACAGAGAGTTAGTATAAATGGAATCAAGTCAGAGTGGGAAAATGTTGTTAGTGGAGTGCCTCAAGGCTCTGTCCTGGGACCTCTGTTGTTTATAATATATATAAATGATTTAGATTCAGGTTTGAGTAGCAACATTTGCAAATTTGCCGATGATACGAAAATCGGTAGGGAAATTAATTCGGAGGAGGACTCACTATCACTTCAAGTTGATCTAGATAGGGTTTTGAAATGGTCAAAGGATTGGCAGATGCAGTTTAATGCTGATAAATGTAAAGTTCTGAGGTTAGGTAATGATGATAGAGTTACAAGATACGAGCTAGATGGTGTTGTGATTGCGAAGTCGGATTGCGAAAGGGATCTGGGAGTTATGATTAGTAAGAATTTAAAACAAAAGGATCAATGCATAAATGTTCGTAATAAGGCAAATCGGACACTTGGATTTATTAATCGCAGCGTTAGTAACAAGACACCTGGTGTGGTTCTCAAGCTATATCTTGCTCTAGTTAGGCCCCATTTAGATTATGCAGTTCAGTTTTGGTCGCCATATTATAGAATGGATATAAATTCACTTGAACGTGTCCAGCGTAGGATGACTAAGTTAATTCCCCAAATTAGAAATCTTTCATATGAAGAAAGATTAACAAAGCTTAAGTTGCATTCACTGGAAAGGCGAAGAGTTAGGGGTGACATGATAGAGGTTTACAAGTGGATGAATGGACATAACCGGGGGGATATTAATAGGGTATTAAAAGTATCAACACAGGACAGAACACGAAACAATGGATATAAATTGGATAAGTTTAGATTTAGGAAAGACTTGGGTAAATACTGGTTCAGTAACAGGGTTGTTGATTTGTGGAACCAATTGCCGCGTAACATTGTGGAGGTGGGGTCCCTCGATTGTTTCAAGCACGGGTTGGACAAGTATATGAGTGGGATTGGGTGGTTATAGAATAGGAGCTGCCTCGTATGGGCCAATAGGCCTTCTGCAGTTACCTTGTTCTTATGTTCTTATGTTGTAATACTCATTTCTTCATCACTATCTGTTATTTGACCTGTCTCAGTTTTTAATGGACCTATCCTTTCCCTAGTCTTAGTACGATATAACTGAAAAAAACCCTTTAGGATTTGTCTTTGCTTGCCCTGCTATGCGAACTTCATAGTTTCTTTTTGCTTTCCTTATCTCTTTTTTAACATTTCTAACCAGTTGTACGAATTCCTGTTCTAAAGAGACCTCCCCATTTTTAATCCTTTTGTACCAAGCTCTCTTTTTACCTATAAGGTTCTTCAAATTCTTTGTTATCCACTTTGGGTCATTAGTATTCGATCTATTCAATTTATATGGTATACTACGTTCCTGTGCTTTGTTTAGAATATTCTTAAATAAGTTATATGTTGAATCCACATCGAAATCCCCATTTACGTCACCTATCGCTGGGTTCATATCTCGCTCCAAGACCGGCCCCCACACCATACCCAAGACTTTCCAATCAATATGACCCAAAAAATTTCTTAGGCTATTAAAATCAGATTTTCGAAAATCTGGCACTTTAACAGAATTTTCTCCTACAGGTCTATTCCATTCTATGCTAAATCTTATTTCTTTGTGATCACTGTTCCCTAGCTCACTCCCTATTTCGATGTCATTAATTTGTGTTTCCCTGTTAGTTAACACTAAATCTAAAATATTATTTTCCCGTGTTGGTTCCTTAATGTGTTGCGTAAGAAAGCAATCGTCAATTAATTCTAGAAAATCTTCTGCTTCACTATTCCCTGTTATGTTCAACCAGTTTATTCCACTAAAATTAAAGTCACCCATGACGTAAATACTGTTAGATCTAGATGCCCTAGATATTTCATCCCATAGATGCTTTGCTTCCATTCTGTCTAAATTTGGTGGCCTATATATAACTCCTATTAAAATATTATTTGCTTTTTCGTATAATTCTATCCAAATAGTTTCTGTGTGTGGCTCAGTTTTGATTCCCTCTTTGAGACTACATTTCAAATTGTCCCAACATATATGGCTACTCCCCCTCCTCGTCTAATATATCTATCTGTGTGAAATAGTTTAAATCTATTTATTTGATATTAAGCTAATAGTTCTCTATTTTCTACATTCATCCACGTTTCGGTAAGTGCAATAATTCCTATTTTTTCTGTGCAGACAAGAGCATTTAATTCGTTAATTTTATTTCTTAGACTTCTACTGTTAGTGTAATATACCCTAAGTGAATTGTTATTTTGAGGCCCTTCTCTTTCCCTGATCATTTTGCCAATTCCTTTCTCCCACAAACACATACTTTTATTATCTCCTTCCTCCAAATCAATTCCCATACCTCTATCTACTAACAATTTAAACCCAAACAAACACCTCTAACCACTTTTTCCAACGAGTTCGCAACAGCAACAACCCCAGCTCTCGATAGATGCACCCCATCACGAGCATACATTTCATTTCTTCCATAGAAGTGTTCCCAGTTGTCTATGAAAGATATTGCATTTGATTTGCAATATCTTTCCAGCCGGCAATTGACACCAATTGCCCTCGACATCCTTTCATTTCCCACTCCCTTTCTTGGAAGAATGCCACATATGATCGGGATTCCTCCCTTGCTTCCTAACTAATTCAATGGCTGTCCTGAATCTTTGTATTAGTTCCTCACTCCTAACTCGTCCAATATCATTACCCCCTGCACTAATACAAATAATGGGTTTGTTCCCATTTCCCGTCATAATATCATTCATGTTTCCAACAATATCATTAATTCCAGCTCCCGGATAGCAAACCCTTAATCTGTTCCCCCTATCTCTGGCACAAAACGTTCTGTCTAAATACCTCACCTGGGAATCTCCCACAACCAAAATTCGCTTCGATTCTCCCTTTTCCTTTCGAGCAGTTTGAGGGACCTGCCCTTCAATGCTCCTCGTTACTTTGTCTTTGCCACCTCGTTGAACAACAGGTTCAACACAGCACTCGTCCTCTAATATATCAAATGCGTTAAAAGTCCTTAGGTGTAGGCTATTTGTTGTCGGGTTTGCCAAAGTCTTCTTAAGACCCCTGTCTTTCACAACTTGCCAAGACGAGGACTTCTTAATACTGGTCCCGTCAGTCCTTCTTAATGAGATATGTCAACACTGGCCTCCTCCTTCATTTCTCCCGTAGTCTCAGCCGTCGTACCTCCTCCCGCAGGGAATCCATCTCTGCTCTCAGAGCTCCAACCAGACTCACCAAATCCTTCACTAATCCTTCCATTATTGCAATAATAATGTTATTAGAATCGGTGACTGCCTCTCACTGTGACTGCCCAATAGGGTATTAAAAGTATCAACACAAGGCAGAACACGAAACAATGGGTATAAATTGGATAAGTTCAGATTTAGGAAAGACTTTAGTAAATACTAGTTTGGTAACAGGGTTGTTCGATTTGTGAAACCAATTATCACGTAACGTGGTGGAGGTGAGGTCCCTCGATTGTTTCAAATGTGGTGGGTTGGACTTGTATACGAGTGGGATTGGGTGGTTATAAATAGAAGCTGCTTCGTAAGGGCCAATAGGCCTTCTGCAGTTACGTTTGTTCTAATGATATCATGTTCTAGAGCAAGATATAGCTGAAGAACAACACCAGGTGTCTTGTTACTAATGCTTCGATTAATAAATTCCAGTGACCTATTTGCTTTATTACGAACATTTATGCATTGATCTTTTGGTTTTAAATTTTTACTAATCACAACCCCCAGATCCCTTTCGCAATCCGAATTCACAATCTCAACACAATCTAGCTCGCCTTATTTTAAAAACCCTATTTAGATCGTCTTGAAGTGATAGTGAGTCTTTTTCCGTGTTTATTTCCCTTCCTGATTTTTGTATCATCATCAAATTTGCAAATGTTGCTTCTCAAACCTGAATCTAATTCATTTATATATATTATAAACAACAGAGGTCCCAGGACAGAACCTAGAGGCACTCCACTTACCACATTTTCCCATTTATGACTTAACCCCATTTATACTAACTCTCTGTTTCATTTGGTATAGCCTTGCCTTAATCCAACTTAATATAGCACTCCCAATACCATGAACCTCTATCTTTTATATAAGTTTTTCATGTGGCACTATATCAAAAGTGTCACATGCCACATTTGTTGATAGTGGTAAGGTTTGTGATGTTGTGTACCTTGACTTTAGCAAAGCTTTTGATACAGTGCCACTAGAAAGACTGATTAAAAAGATAGAGGCTCATGGTATTGGGGGTTACTAACCCCCTCTCCATTGACGCCCTGGCTCTCTTTTTCCAGATGCCAATAACTGGTAGAAAAGTTACATTTACTCTATTTTGGTATTAATAATTAAGTTAATTCAGGTGAAATGTTTTTATGTTGTTAAAAGTCCAAACACTGCTGTATTAAGAATAATTCCCAACAGAATAGTTGGCGAATTAATAGTGCTATGTGGCAATGATATCTCGTTTTCTATTGACAGAAAATTCCACTGCGCCACATCATCTATGAGAGAGTATATTTATTCACCAGCATCAATATTATCATTCGGTCAGGTGAAGTCACAGTGAGAGGTTGTGTTAACCGGAGCTCCTGAGTGTTGTTATATTATCATAGCAATATGGAAGTTGTAGTGAAGGACCTGGTGACTCTAGTGGGAGCCCTGAGGACAGAGTTGGACTCTCTGCGGGAGGAGGTGCGTCAGCTTAAAAAACAACGAGAAGTAACGAAGGAGGAGACCAGCAGTAAAGGGACCTCGTCTTGGAGAGTTGCGAAAGACAGGGGCCTTAAGAAGACTTTGATAAAGCCGCCTTCAAACGCCATAGCAACTTCAAATTCATTTGACGTTTTGGAGGACGAGTGCTGTGGAGAGACTGTGGATCGCGCAAAAGGGAAAGCAACGAAGAGAAAGGAAGCGCAGGCCCCTCAGAAAGTAAAGGAAGTACCTAAGCAAACATTAGTTGTGGGAGATTCCCAGATAAGGTATTTGGATAGAACGTTTTGTGCTAGAGATAGGGGGAACAGGTTAAGGGTTTGCTATCCTGGAGCTGGCATTGGTGATATTATAAACAACATGAATGATATTATGGCTGGTAATGGGAACAATCCCATTATTTGCATTAGCGTGGGAGGAAATGATGTTGGTCGAGTCAGGAGTGAGGAACTGATTCAGAGGTATAAAACAGCCATAGAGTTAGTTAGGAGCAAGGGAGGAATCCCGATCATATGTGGCATTCTTCCAAGAAAGGGAGTGGGAAATGAATGGATATCGAGGGCACTTGGTGTCAATTGCCGGCTGGAAAGATATTGCAAATCAAATGCAATATCTTTCATAGACAACTGGGAACACTTCTATGGAAGAAATGAAATGTATGCTCGTGATGGGGTGCATCTATCGAGAGCTGGGATTGTTGCTGTTGCGAACTCGCTAGAAGAAGTGGTTAGAGGTGTTTGTTTGGGTTTAAACTGTTAGTAGATAGAGGTATGGGAATTGATTTGGAGGAAGGAGGTAATAAAAGTATGTGTTTGTGGGAGAAAGGAATTGGCAAAACGATCAGGGAAAGAGAAGGTCCGCAAAATAACAATTCACTTAGGGTATATTACACTAACAGTAGAAGTCTAAGAAATAAAATTAACGAATTAAATGCTCTTGTCTGCACAGAAAAAATAGATATTATTGCACTTACCGAAACGTGGATGAATGTAGAAAATAGAGAACTATTAGCTGAATATCAAATATATGGATTTAAACTATTTCACACAGATAGATATATTAGACGAGGAGGTGGAGTAGCCATATATGTTAGGGACAATTTGAAATGTAGTCTCAAAGAGGGAATCAAAACAGAGCCACACACAGAAACTATTTGGATTGAATTAAACGAAAAAGCTAATAATATTATAATAGGAGTAATATATAGGCCACCAAATTTAGACAGAATGGAAGCAAAGCATCTATGGGATGAAATATCTAGAGCATCTAGATCTAACAGTATTTATGTCATGGGTGACTTTAATTTTAGCGGAATAAACTGGTTGAACAAAACAGGGAATAGTGAAGCAGAAGATTTTCTAGAATTAATTGACGATTGCTTTCTTACGCAACACATTAAGGAACCAACACGGGAAAATAATATTTTAGATTTAGTGTTAACTAACAGGGAAACGCAAATTAATGACATCGAAATAGGGAGTGAGCTAGGGAGCAGTGATCACAAAGAAATCAGATTTAGCATAGAATGGAATAGACCAGTAGGAGAAAATTCTGTTAAAGTGCCAGATTTTCGAAAAGCTGATTTTAATAGCCTAAGAAATTTTTTGGGTCAAATTGATTGGAAAGGCTTGGGTATGGGGTGTGGGCCGGTCTTGGAGCGAGACATGAACCCAGCGATAGGTGACTTAAATGGGGATTTCGATGTGGATTCAATATATAACTTATTTAAGAATATTCTAAACAAAGCACAGGAACGTAGTATACCATACAAATTGAATAGATCGTATACTAATGACCCAAAGTGGATAACAAAGAATTTGAAGAACCTTATAGGTTAAAAGAGAGCTTGGTACAAAAGGATTAAAAATGGGGAGGTCACTTTAGAACAGGAATTCGTACAACTGGTTAGAAATGTTAAAAAAGAGATAAGGAAAGCAAAAAGAAACTATGAAGTTCGCATAGCAGGGCAAGCAAAGACAAATCCTAAAGAGTTTTTTCAGTTATATCGTACTAAGACTAGGGAAAGGATAGGTCCATTAAAAACTGAGACAGGTCAAATAACAGATAGTGATGAAGAGATGAGTAGTATTTTTAATAAATATTTTGTATCTGTATTTACTAAAGAGGAACTTAACAATATGCCTTCAGCCGAACAAGTCTATGTGGGTGGGGACGAGGACAGGTTGACGAGTTTAGCAGTTACCAGGGAGGATGTTCTTAAACAAATAGTAAAACTCAAACCAAACAAATCCCCAGGGCCGGATGAAGTGTTTGCTAGGGTGCTTAAAGAATGCAAAGAGGAGCTTTGTGACCCACTGTCAACCATATTTAATAAATCAATAGAGTCAGGCAGAGTGCCAGAGTTTTGGAAAGTTGCTAATGTGATACCAGTTTTTAAGAAAGGAGATAGATCACTTGCGTCTAACTATCGACCAATTAGCCTAACGTCTATTGTGGGAAAGTTACTCGAATCTATAATAGCAAATAAAATTCGTCTTCATCTTGAAAAACATAAATTAATAATTGAGTCGCAACATGGTTTTATAAATGGCCGTTCATGTTTAACAAATTTGTTATCTTTTTATTCTAGCATTGTTGAGGCAGTTGATAGTGGTAAGGATTGCGATGTTGTATACCTTGACTTTAGCAAAGCTTTTGATACAGTGCCACATGAAAGACTGATTAAAAAAATAGAGTCTCATGGTATTGGGGGTGCTATATTAAGCTGGATTAGGGCATGGCTATACCAAAGGAAACAGAGAGTTAGTATAAATGGAATCAAGTCAGAGTGGGAAAATGTTGTAAGTGGAGTGCCTCAAGGCTCTGTCCTGGGACCTCTGTTGTTTATAATATATATAAATGATTTAGATTCAGGTTTGAGTAGCAACATTTGCAAATTTGCCGATGATACGAAAATCGGTAGGGAAATTAATTCGGAGGAGGACTCACTATCACTTCAAGTTGATCTAGATAGGGTTTTGAAATGGTCAAAGGATTGGCAGATGCAGTTTAATGCTGATAAATGTAAAGTTCTGAGGTTAGGTAATGATGATAGAGTTACAAGATACGAGCTAGATGGTGTTGTGATTGCGAAGTCGGATTGCGAAAGGGATCTGGGAGTTATGATTAGTAAGAATTTAAAACAAAAGGATCAATGCATAAATGTTCGTAATAAGGCAAATCGGACACTTGGATTTATTAATCGCAGCGTTAGTAACAAGACACCTGGTGTGGTTCTCAAGCTATATCTTGCTCTAGTTAGGCCCCATTTAGATTATGCAGTTCAGTTTTGGTCGCCATATTATAGAATGGATATAAATTCACTTGAACGTGTCCAGCGTAGGATGACTAAGTTAATTCCCCAAATTAGAAATCTTTCATATGAAGAAAAATTAACAAAGCTTAAGTTGCATTCACTGGAAAGGCGAAGAGTTAGGGGCGACATGATAGAGGTTTACAAGTGGTGAATGGACATAACAAGGGGGATATTAATAGGGTATTAAAAGTATCAACACAGGACAGAACACGAAACAATGGTATAAATTGGATAAGTTTAGATTTAGGAAAGACTTGGGTAAATACTGGTTCAGTAACAGGGTTGTAGATTTGTGGAACCAATTGCCGCGTAACGTGGTGGAGGTGGGGTCCCTCGATTGTTTCAAGCGCGGGTTGGACAAGTATATGAGTGGGATTGGGTGGTTATAGAATAGGAGCTGCCTCGTATGGGCCAATAGGCCTTCTGCAGTTACCTTTGTTCTTATGTTCTTATGTTCTTATTAAATATGGTTGACAGTGGGTCACAAAGCTCCTCTTTGCATTCTTTAAGCACCCTGGCAAACACTTCATCCGGCCCTGGGGATTTGTTTGGTTTGAGTTTTACTATTTGTTTAAGAACATCCTCCCTGGTAACTGCTAAACTCTTCAACCTGTCCTCGTCCCCACCCACATAGACTTGTTCGGCTGAAGGCATATTGTTAAGTTCCTCTTTAGTAAATACAGATACAAAGTATTATATTACAAAATATTTATTAAAAATAATACTCATTTCTTCATCACTATCTGTTATTTGACCTGTCTCAGTTTTTAATGGACCTATCCTTTCCCTAGTCTTAGTACGATATAACTGAAAAAAACCCTTTAGGATTTGTCTTTGCTTGCCCTGCTATGCGAACTTCATAGTTTCTTTTTGCTTTCCTTATCTCTTTTTTAACATTTCTAACCAGTTGTACGAATTCCTGTTCTAAAGAGACCTCCCCATTTTTAATCCTTTTGTACCAAGCTCTCTTTTTACCTATAAGGTTCTTCAAATTCTTTGTTATCCACTTTGGGTCATTAGTATTCGATCTATTCAATTTATATGGTATACTACGTTCCTGTGCTTTGTTTAGAATATTCTTAAATAAGTTATATGTTGAATCCACATCGAAATCCCCATTTACGTCACCTATCGCTGGGTTCATGTCTCGCTCCAAGACCGGCCCCCACACCATACCCAAGACTTTCCAATCAATATGACCCAAAAAATTTCTTAGGCTATTAAAATCAGATTTTCGAAAATCTGGCACTTTAACAGAATTTTCTCCTACAGGTCTATTCCATTCTATGCTAAATCTGATTTCTTTGTGATCACTGTTCCCTAGCTCACTCCCTATTTCGATGTCATTAATTTGTGTTTCCCTGTTAGTTAACACTAAACCTAAAATATTATTTTCCCGTGTTGGTTCCTTAATGTGTTGCGTAAGAAAGCAATCGTCAATTAATTCTAGAAAATCTTCTGCTTCACTATTCCCTGTTATGTTCAACCAGTTTATTCCACTAAAATTAAAGTCACCCATGACGTAAATACTGTTAGATCTAGATGCCCTAGATATTTCATCCCATAGATGCTTTGCTTCCATTCTGTCTAAATTTGGTGGCCTATATATAACTCCTATTAAAATATTATTTGCTTTTTCGTATAATTCTATCCAAATAGTTTCTGTGTGTGGCTCAGTTTTGATTCCCTCTTTGAGATTACATTTCAAATTGTCCCAACATATATGGCTACTCCCCCTCCTCGTCTAATATATCTATCTGTGTGAAATAGTTTAAATCTATTTATTTGATATTAAGCTAATAGTTCTCTATTTTCTACATTCATCCACGTTTCGGTAAGTGCAATAATTCCTATTTTTTCTGTGCAGACAAGAGCATTTAATTCGTTAATTTTATTTCTTAGACTTCTACTGTTAGTGTAATATACCCTAAGTGAATTGTTATTTTGAGGCCCTTCTCTTTCCCTGATCATTTTGCCAATTCCTTTCTCCCACAAACACATACTTTTATTATCTCCTTCCTCCAAATCAATTCCCATACCTCTATCTACTAACAATTTAAACCCAAACAAACACCTCTAACCACTTTTTCCAACGAGTTCGCAACAGCAACAACCCCAGCTCTCGATAGATGCACCCCATCACGAGCATACATTTCATTTCTTCCATAGAAGTGTTCCCAGTTGTCTATGAAAGATATTGCATTTGATTTGCAATATCTTTCCAGCCGGCAATTGACACCAATTGCCCTCGACATCCTTTCATTTCCCACTCCCTTTCTTGGAAGAATGCCACATATGATCGGGATTCCTCCCTTGCTCCTAACTAATTCAATGGCTGTCCTGAATCTTTGTATTAGTTCCTCACTCCTAACTCGTCCAATATCATTACCCCCTGCACTAATACAAATAATGGGTTTGTTCCCATTTCCCGTCATAATATCATTCATGTTTCCAACAATATCATTAATTCCAGCTCCCGGATAGCAAACCCTTAATCTGTTCCCCCTATCTCTGGCACAAAACGTTCTGTCTAAATACCTCACCTGGGAATCTCCCACAACCAAAATTCGCTTCGATTCTCCCTTTTCCTTTCGAGCAGTTTGAGGGACCTGCCCTTCAATGCTCCTCGTTACTTTGTCTTTGCCACCTCGTTGAACAACAGGTTCAACACAGCACTCGTCCTCTAATATATCAAATGCGTTAAAAGTCCTTAGGTGTAGGCTATTTGTTGTCGGGTTTGCCAAAGTCTTCTTAAGACCCCTGTCTTTCACAACTTGCCAAGACGAGGACTTCTTAATACTGGTCCCGTCAGTCCTTCTTAATGAGGTATGTCAACACTGGCCTCCTCCTTCATTTCCTCCCGTAGTCTCAGCCGTCGTACCTCCTCCCGCAGGGAATCCATCTCTGCTCTCAGAGCTCCAACCAGACTCACCAAATCCTTCACTAATCCTTCCATTATTGCAATAATAATGTTATTAGAATCGGTGACTGCCTCTCACTGTGACTGCCCAATAGGGTATTAAAAGTATCAACACAAGGCAGAACACGAAACAATGGGTATAAATTGGATAAGTTCAGATTTAGGAAAGACTTTAGTAAATACTAGTTTGGTAACAGGGTTGTTCGATTTGTGAAACCAATTATCACGTAACGTGGTGGAGGTGAGGTCCTCGATTGTTTCAAATGTGGTGGGTTGGACTTGTATACGAGTGGGATTGGGTGGTTATAAATAGAAGCTGCTTCGTAAGGGCCAATAGGCCTTCTGCAGTTACGTTTGTTCTAATGATATCATGTTCTAGAGCAAGATATAGCTGAAGAACAACACCAGGTGTCTTGTTACTAATGCTTCGATTAATAAATTCCAGTGACCTATTTGCTTTATTACGAACATTTATGCATTGATCTTTTGGTTTTAAATTTTTACTAATCACAACCCCCAGATCCCTTTCGCAATCCGAATTCACAATCTCAACACAATCTAGCTCGCCTTATTTTAAAAACCCTATTTAGATCGTCTTGAAGTGATAGTGAGTCTTTTTCCGTGTTTATTTCCCTTCCTGATTTTTGTATCATCATCAAATTTGCAAATGTTGCTTCTCAAACCTGAATCTAATTCATTTATATATATTATAAACAACAGAGGTCCCAGGACAGAACCTAGAGGCACTCCACTTACCACATTTTCCCATTTATGACTTAACCCCATTTATACTAACTCTCTGTTTCATTTGGTATAGCCTTGCCTTAATCCAACTTAATATAGCACTCCCAATACCATGAACCTCTATCTTTTATATAAGTTTTTCATGTGGCACTATATCAAAAGTGTCACATGCCACATTTGTTGATAGTGGTAAGGTTTGTGATGTTGTGTACCTTGACTTTAGCAAAGCTTTTGATACAGTGCCACTAGAAAGACTGATTAAAAAGATAGAGGCTCATGGTATTGGGGGTTACTAACCCCCTCTCCATTGACGCCCTGGCTCTCTTTTTCCAGATGCCAATAACTGGTAGAAAAGTTACATTTACTCTATTTTGGTATTAATAATTAAGTTAATTCAGGTGAAATGTTTTTATGTTGTTAAAAGTCCAAACACTGCTGTATTAAGAATAATTCCCAACAGAATAGTTGGCGAATTAATAGTGCTATGTGGCAATGATATCTCGTTTTCTATTGACAGAAAATTCCACTGCGCCACATCATCTATGAGAGAGTATATTTATTCACCAGCATCAATATTATCATTCGGTCAGGTGAAGTCACAGTGAGAGGTTGTGTTAACCGGAGCTCCTGAGTGTTGTTATATTATCATAGCAATATGGAAGTTGTAGTGAAGGACCTGGTGACTCTAGTGGGAGCCCTGAGGACAGAGTTGGACTCTCTGCGGGAGGAGGTGCGTCAGCTTAAAAAACAACGAGAAGTAACGAAGGAGGAGACCAGCAGTAAAGGGACCTCGTCTTGGAGAGTTGCGAAAGACAGGGGCCTTAAGAAGACTTTGATAAAGCCGCCTTCAAACGCCATAGCAACTTCAAATTCATTTGACGTTTTGGAGGACGAGTGCTGTGGAGAGACTGTGGATCGCGCAAAAGGGAAAGCAACGAAGAGAAAGGAAGCGCAGGCCCCTCAGAAAGTAAAGGAAGTACCTAAGCAAACATTAGTTGTGGGAGATTCCCAGATAAGGTATTTGGATAGAACGTTTTGTGCTAGAGATAGGGGGAACAGGTTAAGGGTTTGCTATCCTGGAGCTGGCATTGGTGATATTATAAACAACATGAATGATATTATGGCTGGTAATGGAACAATCCCATTATTTGCATTAGCGTGGGAGGAAATGATGTTGGTCGAGTCAGGAGTGAGGAACTGATTCAGAGGTATAAAACAGCCATAGAGTTAGTTAGGAGCAAGGGAGGAATCCCGATCATATGTGGCATTCTTCCAAGAAAGGGAGTGGGAAATGAATGGATATCGAGGGCACTTGGTGTCAATTGCCGGCTGGAAAGATATTGCAAATCAAATGCAATATCTTTCATAGACAACTGGGAACACTTCTATGGAAGAAATGAAATGTATGCTCGTGATGGGGTGCATCTATCGAGAGCTGGGATTGTTGCTGTTGCGAACTCGCTAGAAGAAATGGTTAGAGGTGTTTGTTTGGGTTTAAACTGTTAGTAGATAGAGGTATGGGAATTGATTTGGAGGAAGGAGGTAATAAAAGTATGTGTTTGTGGGAGAAAGGAATTGGCAAAACGATCAGGGAAAGAGAAGCTCTGCAAAATAACAATTCACTTAGGGTATATTACACTAACAGTAGAAGTCTAAGAAATAAAATTAACGAATTAAATGCTCTTGTCTGCACAGAAAAAATAGATATTATTGCACTTACCGAAACGTGGATGAATGTAGAAAATAGAGAACTATTAGCTGAATATCAAATATATGGATTTAAACTATTTCACACAGATAGATATATTAGACGAGGAGGTGGAGTAGCCATATATGTTAGGGACAATTTGAAATGTAGTCTCAAAGAGGGAATCAAAACAGAGCCACACACAGAAACTATTTGGATTGAATTAAACGAAAAAGCTATAATATTATAATAGGAGTAATATATAGGCCACCAAATTTAGACAGAATGGAAGCAAAGCATCTATGGGATGAAATATCTAGAGCATCTAGATCTAACAGTATTTATGTCATGGGTGACTTTAATTTTAGCGGAATAAACTGGTTGAACAAAACAGGGAATAGTGAAGCAGAAGATTTTCTAGAATTAATTGACGATTGCTTTCTTACGCAACACATTAAGGAACCAACACGGGAAAATAATATTTTAGATTTAGTGTTAACTAACAGGGAAACGCAAATTAATGACATCGAAATAGGGAGTGAGCTAGGGAGCAGTGATCACAAAGAAATCAGATTTAGCATAGAATGGAATAGACCAGTAGGAGAAAATTCTGTTAAAGTGCCAGATTTTCGAAAAGCTGATTTTAATAGCCTAAGAAATTTTTTGGGTCAAATTGATTGGAAAGGCTTGGGTATGGGGTGTGTCTTGGAGCGAGACATGAACCCAGCGATAGGTGACTTAAATGGGGATTTCGATGTGGATTCAATATATAACTTATTTAAGAATATTCTAAACAAAGCACAGGAACGTAGTATACCATACAAATTGAATAGATCGTATACTAATGACCCAAAGTGGATAACAAAGAATTTGAAGAACCTTATAGGTAAAAAGAGAGCTTGGTACAAAAGGATTAAAAATGGGGAGGTCACTTTAGAACAGGAATTCGTACAACTGGTTAGAAATGTTAAAAAAGAGATAAGGAAAGCAAAAAGAAACTATGAAGTTCGCATAGCAGGGCAAGCAAAGACAAATCCTAAAGAGTTTTTTCAGTTATATCGTACTAAGACTAGGGAAAGGATAGGTCCATTAAAAACTGAGACAGGTCAAATAACAGATAGTGATGAAGAGATGAGTAGTATTTTTAATAAATATTTTGTATCTGTATTTACTAAAGAGGAACTTAACAATATGCCTTCAGCCGAACAAGTCTATGTGGGTGGGGACGAGGACAGGTTGACGAGTTTAGCAGTTACCAGGGAGGATGTTCTTAAACAAATAGTAAAACTCAAACCAAACAAATCCCCAGGGCCGGATGAAGTGTTTGCTAGGGTGCTTAAAGAATGCAAAGAGGAGCTTTGTGACCCACTGTCAACCATATTTAATAAATCAATAGAGTCAGGCAGAGTGCTAGAGTTTTGGAAAGTTGCTAATGTGATACCAGTTTTTAAGAAAGGAGATAGATCACTTGCGTCTAACTATCGACCAATTAGCCTAACGTCTATTGTGGGAAAGTTACTCGAATCTATAATAGCAAATAAAATTCGTCTTCATCTTGAAAAACATAAATTAATAATTGAGTCGCAACATGGTTTTATAAATGGCCGTTCATGTTTAACAAATTTGTTATCTTTTTATTCTAGCATTGTTGAGGCAGTTGATAGTGGTGAGGATTGCGATGTTGTATACCTTGACTTTAGCAAAGCTTTTGATACAGTGCCACATGAAAGACTGATTAAAAAAATAGAGTCTCATGGTATTGGGGGTGCTATATTAAGCTGGATTAGGGCATGGCTATACCAAAGGAAACAGAGAGTTAGTATAAATGGAATCAAGTCAGAGTGGGAAAATGTTGTAAGTGGAGTGCCTCAAGGCTCTGTCCTGGGACCTCTGTTGTTTATAATATATATAAATGATTTAGATTCAGGTTTGAGTAGCAACATTTGCAAATTTGCCGATGATACGAAAATCGGTAGGGAAAATTATTCGGAGGAGGACTCACTATCACTTCAAGTTGATCTAGATAGGGTTTTGAAATGGTCAAAGGATTGGCAGATGCAGTTTAATGCTGATAAATGTAAAGTTCTGAGGTTAGGTAATGATGATAGAGTTACAAGATACGAGCTGGATGGTGTTGTGATTGCGAAGTCGGATTGCGAAAGGGATCTGGGAGTTATGATTAGTAAGAATTTAAAACAAAAGGATCAATGCATAAATGTTCGTAATAAGGCAAATCGGACACTTGGATTTATTAATCGCAGCGTTAGTAACAAGACACCTGGTGTGGTTCTCAAGCTATATCTTGCTCTAGTTAGGCCCCATTTAGATTATGCAGTTCAGTTTTGGTCGCCATATTATAGAATGGATATAAATTCACTTGAACGTGTCCAGCGTAGGATGACTAAGTTAATTCCCCAAATTAGAAATCTTTCATATGAAGAAAGATTAACAAAGCTTAAGTTGCATTCACTGGAAAGGCGAAGAGTTAGGGGTGACATGATAGAGGTTTACAAGTGGATGAATGGACATAACCGGGGGGATATTAATAGGGTATTAAAAGTATCAACACAGGACAGAACACGAAACAATGGATATAAATTGGATAAGTTTAGATTTAGGAAAGACTTGGGTAAATACTGGTTCAGTAACAGGGTTGTAGATTTGTGGAACCAATTGCCGCGTAACGTGGTGGAGGTGGGGTCCCTCGATTGTTTCAAACGCGGGTTGGACAAGTATATGAGTGGGATTGGGTGGTTATAGAATAGGAGCTGCCTCGTATGGGCCAATAGGCCTTCTGCAGTTACCTTTGTTCTTATGTTCTTATTCAATATGGTTGACAGTGGGTCACAAAGCTCCTCTTTGCATTCTTTAAGCACCCTGGCAAACACTTCATCCGGCCCTGGGGATTTGTTTGGTTTGAGTTTTACTATTTGTTTAAGAACATCCTCCCTGGTAACTGCTAAACTCTTCAACCTGTCCTCGTCCCCACCCACATAGACTTGTTCGGCTGAAGGCATATTGTTAAGTTCCTCTTTAGTAAATACAGATACAAAGTATTATATTACAAAATATTTATTAAAAATAATACTCATTTCTTCATCACTATCTGTTATTTGACCTGTCTCAGTTTTTAATGGACCTATCCTTTCCCTAGTCTTAGTACGATATAACTGAAAAAAAACCCTTTAGGATTTGTCTTTGCTTGCCCTGCTATGCGAACTTCATAGTTTCTTTTTGCTTTCCTTATCTCTTTTTTAACATTTCTAACCAGTTGTACGAATTCCTGTTCTAAAGAGACCTCCCCATTTTTAATCCTTTTGTACCAAGCTCTCTTTTTACCTATAAGGTTCTTCAAATTCTTTGTTATCCACTTTGGGTCATTAGTATTCGATCTATTCAATTTATATGGTATACTACGTTCCTGTGCTTTGTTTAGAATATTCTTAAATAAGTTATATGTTGAATCCACATCGAAATCCCCATTTACGTCACCTATCGCTGGGTTCATGTCTCGCTCCAAGACCGGCCCCCACACCATACCCAAGACTTTCCAATCAATATGACCCAAAAAATTTCTTAGGCTATTAAAATCAGATTTTCGAAAATCTGGCACTTTAACAGAATTTTCTCCTACAGGTCTATTCCATTCTATGCTAAATCTGATTTCTTTGTGATCACTGTTCCCTAGCTCACTCCCTATTTCGATGTCATTAATTTGTGTTTCCCTGTTAGTTAACACTAAATCTAAAATATTATTTTCCCGTGTTGGTTCCTTAATGTGTTGCGTAAGAAAGCAATCGTCAATTAATTCTAGAAAATCTTCTGCTTCACTATTCCCTGTTATGTTCAACCAGTTTATTCCACTAAAATTAAAGTCACCCATGACGTAAATACTGTTAGATCTAGATTAGCCCTAGATATTTCATCCCATAGATGCTTTGCTTCCATTCTGTCTAAATTTGGTGGCCTATATATAACTCCTATTAAAATATTATTTGCTTTTTCGTATAATTCTATCCAAATAGTTTCTGTGTGTGGCTCAGTTTTGATTCCCTCTTTGAGACTACATTTCAAATTGTCCCAACATATATGGCTACTCCCCCTCCTCGTCTAATATATCTATCTGTGTGAAATAGTTTAAATCTATTTATTTGATATTAAGCTAATAGTTCTCTATTTTCTACATTCATCCACGTTTCGGTAAGTGCAATAATTCCTATTTTTTCTGTGCAGACAAGAGCATTTAATTCGTTAATTTTATTTCTTAGACTTCTACTGTTAGTGTAATATACCCTAAGTGAATTGTTATTTTGAGGCCCTTCTCTTTCCCTGATCATTTTGCCAATTCCTTTCTCCCACAAACACATACTTTTATTATCTCCTTCCTCCAAATCAATTCCCATACCTCTATCTACTAACAATTTAAACCCAAACAAACACCTCTAACCACTTTTTCCAACGAGTTCGCAACAGCAACAACCCCAGCTCTCGATAGATGCACCCCATCACGAGCATACATTTCATTTCTTCCATAGAAGTGTTCCCAGTTGTCTATGAAAGATATTCAATAACATAAATATCATTCATGTTTCCAACAATATCATTAATTCCAGCTCCCGGATAGCAAACCCTTAATCTGTTCCCCCTATCTCTGGCACAAAACGTTCTGTCTAAATACCTCACCTGGGAATCTCCCACAACCAAAATTCGCTTCGATTCTCCCTTTTCCTTTCGAGCAGTTTGAGGGACCTGCCCTTCAATGCTCCTCGTTACTTTGTCTTTGCCACCTCGTTGAACAACAGGTTCAACACAGCACTCGTCCTCTAATATATCAAATGCGTTAAAAGTCCTTAGGTGTAGGCTATTTGTTGTCGGGTTTGCCAAAGTCTTCTTAAGACCCCTGTCTTTCACAACTTGCCAAGACGAGGACTTCTTAATACTGGTCCCGTCAGTCCTTCTTAATGAGGTATGTCAACACTGGCCTCCTCCTTCATTTCCTCCCGTAGTCTCAGCCGTCGTACCTCCTCCCGCAGGGAATCCATCTCTGCTCTCAGAGCTCCAACCAGACTCACCAAATCCTTCACTAATCCTTCCATTATTGCAATAATAATGTTATTAGAATCGGTGACTGCCTCTCACTGTGACTGCCCAATAGGGTATTAAAAGTATCAACACAAGGCAGAACACGAAACAATGGGTATAAATTGGATAAGTTCAGATTTAGGAAAGACTTTAGTAAATACTAGTTTGGTAACAGGGTTGTTCGATTTGTGAAACCAATTATCACGTAACGTGGTGGAGGTGAGGTCCCTCGATTGTTTCAAATGTGGTGGGTTGGACTTGTATACGAGTGGGATTGGGTGGTTATAAATAGAAGCTGCTTCGTAAGGGCCAATAGGCCTTCTGCAGTTACGTTTGTTCTAATGATATCATGTTCTAGAGCAAGATATAGCTGAAGAACAACACCAGGTGTCTTGTTACTAATGCTTCGATTAATAAATTCCAGTGACCTATTTGCTTTATTACGAACATTTATGCATTGATCTTTTGGTTTTAAATTTTTACTAATCACAACCCCCAGATCCCTTTCGCAATCCGAATTCACAATCTCAACACAATCTAGCTCGCCTTATTTTAAAAACCCTATTTAGATCGTCTTGAAGTGATAGTGAGTCTTTTTCCGTGTTTATTTCCCTTCCTGATTTTTGTATCATCATCAAATTTGCAAATGTTGCTTCTCAAACCTGAATCTAATTCATTTATATATATTATAAACAACAGAGGTCCCAGGACAGAACCTAGAGGCACTCCACTTACCACATTTTCCCAGTCTGACTTAACCCCATTTATACTAACTCTCTGTTTCATTTGGTATAGCCTTGCCTTAATCCAACTTAATATAGCACTCCCAATACCATGAACCTCTATCTTTTATATAAGTTTTTCATGTGGCACTATATCAAAAGTGTCACATGCCACATTTGTTGATAGTGGTAAGGTTTGTGATGTTGTGTACCTTGACTTTAGCAAAGCTTTTGATACAGTGCCACTAGAAAGACTGATTAAAAAGATAGAGGCTCATGGTATTGGGGGTTACTAACCCCCTCTCCATTGACGCCCTGGCTCTCTTTTTCCAGATGCCAATAACTGGTAGAAAAGTTACATTTACTCTATTTTGGTATTAATAATTAAGTTAATTCAGGTGAAATGTTTTTATGTTGTTAAAAGTCCAAACACTGCTGTATTAAGAATAATTCCCAACAGAATAGTTGGCGAATTAATAGTGCTATGTGGCAATGATATCTAGTTTTCTATTGACAGAAAATTCCACTGCGCCACATCATCTATGAGAGAGTATATTTATTCACCAGCATCAATATTATCATTCGGTCAGGTGAAGTCACAGTGAGAGGTTGTGTTAACCGGAGCTCCTGAGTGTTGTTATATTATCATAGCAATATGGAAGTTGTAGTGAAGGACCTGGTGACTCTAGTGGGAGCCCTGAGGACAGAGTTGGACTCTCTGCGGGAGGAGGTGCGTCAGCTTAAAAAACAACGAGAAGTAACGAAAGAGGAGACCAGCAGTAAAGGGACCTCGTCTTGGAGAGTTGCGAAAGACAGGGGCCTTAAGAAGACTTTGATAAAGCCGCCTTCAAACGCCATAGCAACTTCAAATTCATTTGACGTTTTGGAGGACGAGTGCTGTGGAGAGACTGTGGATCGCGCAAAAGGGAAAGCAACGAAGAGAAAGGAAGCGCAGGCCCCTCAGAAAGTAAAGGAAGTACCTAAGCAAACATTAGTTGTGGGAGATTCCCAGATAAGGTATTTGGATAGAACGTTTTGTGCTAGAGATAGGGGGAACAGGTTAAGGGTTTGCTATCCTGGAGCTGGCATTGGTGATATTATAAACAACATGAATGATATTATGGCTGGTAATGGGAACAATCCCATTATTTGCATTAGCGTGGGAGGAAATGATGTTGGTCGAGTCAGGAGTGAGGAACTGATTCAGAGGTATAAAACAGCCATAGAGTTAGTTAGGAGCAAGGGAGGAATCCCGATCATATGTGGCATTCTTCCAAGAAAGGGAGTGGGAAATGAATGGATATCGAGGGCACTTGGTGTCAATTGCCGGCTGGAAAGATATTGCAAATCAAATGCAATATCTTTCATAGACAACTGGGAACACTTCTATGGAAGAAATGAAATGTATGCTCGTGATGGGGTGCATCTATCGAGAGCTGGGATTGTTGCTGTTGCGAACTCGCTAGAAGAAGTGGTTAGAGGTGTTTGTTTGGGTTTAAACTGTTAGTAGATAGAGGTATGGGAATTGATTTGGAGGAAGGAGGTAATAAAAGTATGTGTTTGTGGGAGAAAGGAATTGGCAAAACGATCAGGGAAAGAGAAGGTCCGCAAAATAACAATTCACTTAGGGTATATTACACTAACAGTAGAAGTCTAAGAAATAAAATTAACGAATTAAATGCTCTTGTCTGCACAGAAAAAATAGATATTATTGCACTTACCGAAACGTGGATGAATGTAGAAAATAGAGAACTATTAGCTGAATATCAAATATATGGATTTAAACTATTTCACACAGATAGATATATTAGACGAGGAGGTGGAGTAGCCATATATGTTAGGGACAATTTGAAATGTAGTCTCAAAGAGGGAATCAAAACAGAGCCACACACAGAAACTATTTGGATTGAATTAAACGAAAAAGCTAATAATATTATAATAGGAGTAATATATAGGCCACCAAATTTAGACAGAATGGAAGCAAAGCATCTATGGGATGAAATATCTAGAGCATCTAGATCTAACAGTATTTATGTCATGGGTGACTTTAATTTTAGCGGAATAAACTGGTTGAACAAAACAGGGAATAGTGAAGCAGAAAATTTTCTAGAATTAATTGACGATTGCTTTCTTACGCAACACATTAAGGAACCAACACGGGAAAATAATATTTTAGATTTAGTGTTAACTAACAGGGAAACGCAAATTAATGACATCGAAATAGGGAGTGAGCTAGGGAGCAGTGATCACAAAGAAATCAGATTTAGCATAGAATGGAATAGACCAGTAGGAGAAAATTCTGTTAAAGTGCCAGATTTTCGAAAAGCTGATTTTAATAGCCTAAGAAATTTTTTGGGTCAAATTGATTGGAAAGGCTTGGGTATGGGGTGTGGGCCGGTCTTGGAGCGAGACATGAACCCAGCGATAGGTGACTTAAATGGGGATTTCGATGTGGATTCAATATATAACTTATTTAAGAATATTCTAAACAAAGCACAGGAACGTAGTATACCATACAAATTGAATAGATCGTATACTAATGACCCAAAGTGGATAACAAAGAATTTGAAGAACCTTATAGGTAAAAAGAGAGCTTGGTACAAAAGGATTAAAAATGGGGAGGTCACTTTAGAACAGGAATTCGTACAACTGGTTAGAAATGTTAAAAAAGAGATAAGGAAAGCAAAAAGAAACTATGAAGTTCGCATAGCAGGGCAAGCAAAGACAAATCCTAAAGAGTTTTTTCAGTTATATCGTACTAAGACTAGGGAAAGGATAGGTCCATTAAAAACTGAGACAGGTCAAATAACAGATAGTGATGAAGAGATGAGTAGTATTTTTAATAAATATTTTGTATCTGTATTTACTAAAGAGGAACTTAACAATATGCCTTCAGCCGAACAAGTCTATGTGGGTGGGGACGAGGACAGGTTGACGAGTTTAGCAGTTACCAGGGAGGATGTTCTTAAACAAATAGTAAAACTCAAACCAAACAAATCCCCAGGGCCGGATGAAGTGTTTGCTAGGGTGCTTAAAGAATGCAAAGAGGAGCTTTGTGACCCACTGTCAACCATATTTAATAAATCAATAGAGTCAGGCAGAGTGCCAGAGTTTTGGAAAGTTGCTAATGTGATACCAGTTTTTAAGAAAGGAGATAGATCACTTGCGTCTAACTATCGACCAATTAGCCTAACGTCTATTGTGGGAAAGTTACTCGAATCTATAATAGCAAATAAAATTCGTCTTCATCTTGAAAAACATAAATTAATAATTGAGTCGCAACATGGTTTTATAAATGGCCGTTCATGTTTAACAAATTTGTTATCTTTTTATTCTAGCATTGTTGAGGCAGTTGATAGTGGTAAGGATTGCGATGTTGTATACCTTGACTTTAGCAAAGCTTTTGATACAGTGCCACATGAAAGACTGATTAAAAAAATAGAGTCTCATGGTATTGGGGGTGCTATATTAAGCTGGATTAGGGCATGGCTATACCAAAGGAAACAGAGAGTTAGTATAAATGGAATCAAGTCAGAGTGGGAAAATGTTGTAAGTGGAGTGCCTCAAGGCTCTGTCCTGGGACCTCTGTTGTTTATAATATATATAAATGATTTAGATTCAGGTTTGAGTAGCAACATTTGCAAATTTGCCGATGATACGAAAATCGGTAGGGAAAATTATTCGGAGGAGGACTCACTATCACTTCAAGTTGATCTAGATAGGGTTTTGAAATGGTCAAAGGATTGGCAGATGCAGTTTAATGCTGATAAATGTAAAGTTCTGAGGTTAGGTAATGATGATAGAGTTACAAGATACGAGCTGGATGGTGTTGTGATTGCGAAGTCGGATTGCGAAAGGGATCTGGGAGTTATGATTAGTAAGAATTTAAAACAAAAGGATCAATGCATAAATGTTCGTAATAAGGCAAATCGGACACTTGGATTTATTAATCGCAGCGTTAGTAACAAGACACCTGTGTGGTTCTCAAGCTATATCTTGCTCTAGTTAGGCCCCATTTAGATTATGCAGTTCAGTTTTGGTCGCCATATTATAGAATGGATATAAATTCACTTGAACGTGTCCAGCGTAGGATGACTAAGTTAATTCCCCAAATTAGAAATCTTTCATATGAAGAAAGATTAACAAAGCTTAAGTTGCATTCACTGGAAAGGCGAAGAGTTAGGGGTGACATGATAGAGGTTTACAAGTGGATGAATGGACATAACCGGGGGGATATTAATAGGGTATTAAAAGTATCAACACAGGACAGAACACGAAACAATGGATATAAATTGGATAAGTTTAGATTTAGGAAAGACTTGGGTAAATACTGGTTCAGTAACAGGGTTGTTGATTTGTGGAACCAATTGCCGCGTAACATTGTGGAGGTCCCTCGATTGTTTCAAGCACGGGTTGGACAAGTATATGAGTGGGATTGGGTGGTTATAGAATAGGAGCTGCCTCGTATGGGCCAATAGGCCTTCTGCAGTTACCTTTGTTCTTATGTTCTTATGTTCTTATCTCCTTATTGTATTTAATAGTCGTAAATGGTGTCAGGCTTTCCGACATAATTCCCCAGGGGCCGCTTACGGGTCGAAGTCTTATTTAGAACCAACGAACATATTATACCGATACTCTTCCTTCGAATTATTAGATTAATTTGATGTTAGTAGTTAGTACATAAGAACATAAGAACAAAGGTAACTGCAGAAGGCCTATTGGCCCATTCGAGGCAGCTCCTATTCTATAACCACCCAATCCCACTCATATACTTGTCCAATCCGCGCTTGAAACAATCGAGGGACCCCACCTCCACCACGTTACGCGGCAATTGGTTCCACAAATCAACAACCCTGTTACTGAACCAGTATTTACCCAAGTCTTTCCTAAATCTAAACTTATCCAATTTATACCCATTGTTTCGTGTTCTGTCCTGTGTTGATACTTTTAATACCCTATTAATATCCCCCTTGTTATGTCCATTCACCCACTTGTAAAC